>NC_056737.1:543818367-543830867 GCF_019279795.1 Protopterus annectens
CACCTATCTTATTATCTTCTCCTAATCCTTTAGTTTCATCTCCGTTTTGGTTCATACCTATTGCCCCCAATTATTCATTTAATTGTTTAATGCCTTATTTAATCCATTTTTTGTTCTTTGTCAGTGATATTGTCATCTGTATATGAAAACATAATTGCTACTCCTTCAATAATCTTATATTCTTCTACCTTTATTGCTGGATATTTTACTAGCAACTATTTTCATGACTAATATGAATACAGTACTACTTGCTGGACATCCGTGTTTTATACCACTTTTTATGTCCATTTCTTGACTTAATCACACATTCACTAAAACTTTCCTTTATTCTTATTTGCCCTGTAATAACTATCTTTTGTATCCTCTCACTTATATTGTATTCTTTCATTATGTCCCAAGATATTTCATGTTGTATCTTATTTACTGAATGCCTTATTCAGATCACCTGCCATGACTTCAACTTTTGTTTTCCTATTCTTTATGTCATACACTATTTCTTTTACTAACATCAATAATTTTGACTTCCTTTTCCCTTTATGTCAAATAGTCGATCTTCTACAATTATATTTATTTTTCTATTTTCTTGTATTATTTTCATAAGAGTCTTGCAAATTAGTAATATTTAGTACTATCAGTCTCCTATTTCTTATATCTTCTTTTCCTCATTTTTTTCATATAAACTTCATAACTCAATCACATTTTTTTACTAAAACCTTCATCTAACCATTTGTTTAACATTTTAATAAAGTACTAGTACTGCCAAAATAACATCTCTCTCTCTGTATATGTATGTATGTATGTATGTATATATATATATATATATATATATATATATATATGGTATTCTATCCCATCTTGTCCTATTTCTGAGTCTAGATTCATTACCCTTAACTTATTATTTAATTTTACCATTGCAATTTCTATTTCTTTTATTATCATGTTCTGTTAGTTTTTTTAAGTTTCTACTTTTGTTTTCTTTTTTATCTTATTTTCTCTAACTTTATTTTCTAGCTATTATATTACTACCCTGCTTATTTCTTGTTGACTTGACAATTCCTCTTTTTTCATTTCTAATACCTTTTTATTTGCTTTTATCATACTCAAATAATGCACCACTTCTTCCTTTTCCCTTGTAGAAAATACATTTGTTTAAACATTTTTTTTTATTTTATTTTTCTTAATTCATCAATATTTCTCTCTCTAGCATTGAGTTTTCTCTTATTTCTTACCACATCTGCCTTGGTACTTATTTATTTATATGTTTCTTTACCTCTTTTGTTTTCATGTATTGCCATCCCAAGTAATATGTTTTATATTTATGTGTGAAATGTATCTACTTCTTATAGATTTTTTCCATTCCTTTATGATCTTTCTACAATTGTCTGGTCATTTCTACACATTATTTATCTAACTCTTTTTCATTCACTCTCTTAATCCCTTCACCTAGGTTTATGTATCCATTTCTTTCTTGTATCTCTATGCAACTAGCCAAATGATCTGAAAATCATGTATCTGTTTTTCCCTTCTTGTTTTATTTTAGCTTCAAACTCTCAGAAATAATAATTTATTATCTCTATCCTTAGATTACTTCTTTTTATATGTCCACTGCTTATTATCCCAAATATATAACTTTCCACTTTCAATCAGTAACATTATTTCACATCTCCACCCCTTTTTTTAGTTTTCTTAAAATCATAGTTAAAGTCACCCAATAATATTATAGCCATACTCATACCAACACATGCTAAACTTTTCTTCAGCATACCATCTCTTTCTTTGTCAGATATGTCTAAACTGCTATAATTCTATAAACATGACCTTTCCATCTCAAATCTATCATTACTCTGCTCATTGCCAATGTAATATCCAACATTTTTGCTGATTTTTAAAATATTCCTATACCTGAACATGTTTCTTTCCCTATATGCCAATTAATCTCACCCCGATAATATTTCTGTTAGTAATTTCACTTCTTCATTAATGTTCTTGTATCCTCTAATATAAACATGTCCATATCAAGTGCTGCACACCATTCTAACACTCCTATTTTTCTTTTTACATTCTAGTACTTATTTACATTTATTGCTAGAATCTTCAGTTTTACATTTAATTATTTTCTTGTCTTCATATTCTCCTACTTATTAACCTTTCCCTTTGTTTTCTTTCATGATAAAACAATGAAGCTTCTTTTTCTTTTGCCCTTTTCCCAATGGATTGTTCTCCTTTCATTATGTTCCAATTCATCCTCTACTTATTCACTTACTTCGGACATTCCCTCATTTCCCCTTTTCTCGTTCCTTTTTTTTTCTTTTACTCTTTTTCATTTTTCTATTTCATTATTCTATGGTTATCTTTTTATCTTGTTTTTTTTATTTATTTTTATTTTATTTATTTCACATTTGTTTACTGGGACAGTCCAACTAGGAGAATCCATTTTCACCAAGGTCCAGGGAGAAAGGTTCCACATAGTGACAGTACATAATAATAATAATATTAACATAGTAACAACATTTACATAATGATACTAGAAACTAACAGTGGTCTTATAAAGTACACATACAGCAAAAGAAAGAAAAAAATCTATACAGGAGGAGTTGGTTCTAGCTCATGCTTAATCTTTTGCTCTCCAATTACTCCCTGCTTCCATTATTTAATAGTTTCCTTACAATCCATCTATCAATGACCAATTTATTCAAATTTAAACCATTTTAATTCACATCTTTTCACATCATGACCCACTTTCCCACAAATATAACATTTCCTTTTATCACAATTGTTAATCAAATGATTCCTTTTTCCATAAAAACAAGTTTTTTGTTTCCCCAATATCTCACCATTCTTTTGTTTCCATCTACTTTTATCATACTTGAAATATGCATATTTTTTCAATTTTAATACACTACATTCCCAACTCACATTCCATAAACCTCTGTTGTCATAAATTTTAGTAATGTCCATCATGTGTTTATACACAGACTTCAAGTATGCTTTGTTTCTTTTTCTGTTTCAGTTCAGATTTGCACATACTTTCTTTTTGTTTCTCAATTAAATACTTGCAATACATATAAATTCGATGGGCTGCACCTTTTATTTGATTCATATTGTCACACAAGTTTTTCCATACATTGTAGAAAAAAAGGAGGTCCAAAGACTGGATAAACACTTGGTTTACACCTCAACAATTTATATCATCACAACGAATAGGAACATTCCCCTGTAGAAACTGCATGGCCTGTAATTACTTATATAATAAATCTGTCTTTCAGCACCCTACCTCAACTTTCACCATTGAGATTAATTTCTATGCAGACTGTAAAACAAATCTTGTCTATCTTAGTCTTTGCACTAAATGTTTTGCATTTTACATAGGCAAAATCAATAGGTGCCTTAAAGAACGTGTGCTAGAGCACTTGAGAGATATAGCTAATAAAAAAGACACGTGCTCTGGCAAAACATGTACAAGCAGAAAATACACAGCATGTTTTTAACTTTATGGTGATAGAAATTATTAATAAAAACAATAGAGGAGGGGATATAAAGAATAAAGTGGAATAGGCAGAATAGAAATGGATCCTACAATTACAGGCAGATAAGCTCCCGGGGTTAAATAATGCAGCTTCTTTGAAACCCTTTTTGAAATCAAGACCATTGAAACATTGAATGAAGCATTTTTTTATATGCATTTCTGTTTTTATAACATCAAATGTGCTTTTAACAAAAAATTTTAATATATTTATATTTTTGTCTTTAATGAATTATTAATAACATCATAGAGTAACAGTTCTTTGATTGGATATGTTTTGATTTAAATTTGTCTTGGTGTATGTGACTGATTCTGAAGAAGTGATTAGCTGTTGAATCGCGAAAGCGCTTACTCCTGTATTTCTCATTAAAGCTTTATTTTTTGGAAGTTGGAATCGACTCAGCCATGGTCAGTTTGTTTATTTGATTTTTGTTTCCATACATTGGCCAGATTCAAATATAATGTCTCAAAATGTGTGTTTATTAACAAATGCTCTTACCTTTTGTGTAGACATGCCTATTGGTGGTATTACATTGTCCCAGATATCATACCTGTCTAATCTTTTTTTTCTTTGGTTATTCTTACTAAATACTTATTTTTTCTTGCATCTATTTTTTCTTTCATTTCTCCTTTTATTGTAGCTGAATATGACCTTTTCTTCTCCTTTACCATTTCTTCTGTTACTTCATCCTGCATTCTGTCCATTATCTCTGTACAAAATACTACCCTCTCACTTTCTGATTCAATTTGTACCATATGATCCTGAATTACTACATCCTGCAACCTTTCAGACCAGAGGGTTATAACAATACATCCATTCTGGCTGTAGCTTATACCCTTGAACTACTGTTAAAGAACAACCCATGAGTCTTGTGAAAGTTTGACCACCTCCACCCTTTCAACAATCTCCTTGTCACCCTTCTTAATACATGTAAACTCTTTCCCTGACAGCTCACTTGTCTTCCTGTTTACCATAGTTCCAACCAGCTCCTACTGTGAAGGCTTGACTGCCTTCATACAATCTAACCTCTCTGGCTCACATGTTCCCTCAGATTCCTCCTTTCACCTTAGCTATTTCTCTAAATTATGCAACTCCCCATCACTGCCAAATAATCCACATTCTTCTGTCATCTTCTCCCTGCTTCTCCAAGCCACCACTGTGCCCGGACTAGAAGCAGGAAGTGCACCTGTGAAATGCTTCCCCCAAATACAAAGGGTAGGGGAAGTTTTCTGGTGCCGTGGCCAAAAGATCCCCCAATTGGCATATGACTTATAAATAACACCTGCAACCACTGGAGAGGCTACAAAAGTACCTCACAAAGAGGATCCTAGGTCTTAAACATTTGTCCTATAGGGACAGACTCAAAAAACTCCAACTATTCTCTGTCTCATATTGCCTACTTAGAGGCAATCTTTGCTTGACTTACAAATCCATGTCTGACCCAGCTCTGTTAGAAATGCTACATCTAAATAAATCCCAATCCCTCCACATTACACACTCCAGAGACCTCAACCTCATTACCACAATCAACAGAACATGCTGGAGGGACAGGTTCATAACTCAGAGACTGCCCATGCTATGGAATAGACGTCCCTTACATGTCAAGCAGAGCACCTCACTGGCCCTCTTCAAGAGAAATCTTGATGATTGGATGAGAAATAGAAAATTCACCCCGGGGATCACTCCAGTAGCTTTACTCGACAGAGGCACTGGGAACTAACGTCGGGTGGGCACGATGCCAGGGTAATCCTATGGGCTAAGCTTGTAAAGGCTCTAAGGCCATTAGCCTAGTACACACCTATGAACACATGAACCTATAATAATATAAATACTACCTTGGATTTCCCCTGAAAAGTGGCTACTAGTCAAATGGGACTAACCCGGTCAACATAGGATGGATGGATGAATGGATGAATGGATAAATGGATAAAGGGTGGCAGGACACTGGAATGCATAGGAATTGACATTACAGCAAAAGTTAAGCTTTTATCCTCCATTTTATACAGTTTATAAGCCCACGTCTGAAGTACTGTATGCAGTTTTGCAGACTTCTTAAAAAAATAGATATTGACAAGCCAGAGACAGTTGAGAACAGACCAATAACATAGGAGCATTGTCTTGTCAAGAGGAAATATAAAGATTATGAAAAATCTTAAATAAACAATGTGGGGAGGTATGCCAGAAAAAAGTTAAGTACCACAAAATAATCGATAGTCTAAGTAGGTGTGAGAGTCAGAAGGGTATTATAACAAATAGGCTTGGTTTGAAGATAGTAAGAAAACAGATGAGTTAAAAAAAAAAACAAGCAAATATTTCTTGTTCAGAAAGATGATGGTAGGTTACCATAGTCTTTTTGAAAAAGTTATAACTGAAAAACTGTCAGAATTCTAGAATGTGGGGGTGCTGATCATATCAGTGTTGTCAAAAATAGAAAGAAAATAATGAACCATAAAGGCAGAAACTGTGTTATTTTTTCCTAGAATCAAGAGAGATTCTTATGAAATTCAGAGCTAGATGTCCAAGGTATACACTACTGTGCAGAGGTATTGTGCCCGAGTGCATTCTGTGTTCTAAATCCTTTTTATTTTGCAGGTTTCTTGACTTATTTCATATTACAGATGTTTGTGTCACTTATGTTTGAATTCTTTTATTAGGTAACAGTATATATAGGCCTGTGTAGTCAAAGACAGGTTGACATATCTGAGGCTGGTTATGAAATGCAAAATGTTGTTTATAAACTACCCGCTAAATGTTTTCTGTACACACAAGGTCTGTGAAAAGTGGTTAAAATCCTTACTGGTAATCTTGTAAAATATGATCATGCTGCATTAGCTATGAAAAAAATGTGGACATTGATTATTCTTTCATATGTACGTAGCACAGTGAAACAATGGTCACATCAAACTGTCCCCCCAACACACACACACACGCACGCACTTCTAACACATGCAAGTATATGGACTGCCTCAGTATCTTTAAATTTCTTGGTAGAATGGATATATTATTAATGCTGAAAGGGCAGGGCCAATTATACTGAAATGTCAGAAATTACTATTCGGGTCAGGGAAATGCATAATATCAAACCAGATGCTTCATGAGTGAACAGGGCAGCTGTAATGTCAGTTCAGGTGTTTAGCCCACACAAGCAAACTAATGAGTCAGGTGTCATAACAGAACTGAATGACAAAACACTAAGGAACAGTCCATTTAAAACTAAGTGCTGAAATAAATTGGTTTAGCATTTGAAATAAGGCAGTCATCTGATGGCAAAGGTCAGTAGTAATGCTAATATGATGAAGCCTTAGCAAATATCTTATTGCAGTGTAAGAATTAGTATATGCAAAATAAATAACTTTTATTGAAATACATTACTGATGTATCAAATGATATGGTAGGAGTTGAGAGAAAAGCTTAACTCCGGATTGTATTGCCTGTTCCATGCAAATTTAAAAGAGAATTTCAAAGCACAGAAGGTAAATGAAAAAGCAGCCAGCTAAGTTTAAAATGTTGAGTCTGGACCTTAGTCTAGAAGTACTAGATACAAGGTGAGCTCACAAGACACCAGCTGTGAGTCAGTCATTAAAACTAGCTTGTAGACATTTTTAGGTAAAATGAGTGACATGCTGTATGTGCAAAGACCAAGTTTAATGGTTAGGATTAGGTGTAAGCCTCTGTGCATGAGAATGAGAATAAGAGACAGATGCTGAGATGTCAAATCATTTGGATTTGTTACTGGATTGCTACTAAAAGGAGGATAGCAGGTAAGTGCAATATAAACGTAATGGAAGTGTAATTTTTATAGCACATGATGAAAATGAACAGTGAAACTATAGAATAAGATCAATATAATATATGACCAGTGTAGCAGACTAACACACAGTGAATTTGCCCTAATATACTGCTTGGTGAAAAAATAAATGTAGGTATGTTATAGAGTTTTCACCTGTATTTGTAAAATGTGGAGCGAAGAAGTATGATTGAAGGGAAAATCAGATGGGCATGACAGAAATGGTAAGGATTATTATTTCCAATAATTAGTAATATAAAGAAGAGGCGGCTTTTCAGCACTGAAATATGTTATACAACTACTCTGACATTTTAGACTTAAGTGCATACCTTCACGTGCCAAGACAAGACACGTCAATACACAAAGACAGCAACTGAAGATTTGTCACATGCTCATGAATCCATACAAGTGATGCACTTCAGCACTGTCATGTTAACCCATCCGTTTTCCCTGCGCAACCCATTGCAGACTGTGTTCAAAGTGACACTGAACTTATCAGATATCTTGTACTGTACCTCCGCCTCCAAAGTTGTCATTACTGCATCAATTGTTGAATGAAGATATGGGAATAATGCAAAAGGAAGAAACACAACTTTTAAAAGTCTTGTGGAAATGTGCATATAACAGTATGCATGTCCCCATGATCATGCAGACAACACTATTCTGGCATCATGTATACATCTAAAAGGGATTCATAGTGATACATGGATTGATTTTTACAGCAAGCAATAATACTAGTACTACATCTAGTAATACTAATAATTAATTAATAATACTGTAGTGCATGGAAAGCCTCAGTTATACTCTGAGGTCAGTAAAAAGCAGCACATTTCTAACATCATAAAGGTCAAGTGGTCAGGACTGCCAAGAGAGTATTGTGATAATGCCACTCAGTTGGAATGTGACAGTCTGGACTTGTATGGACTATCCCTTTCAGCAGGGAGTTATGGATTACTTGAGCCTTTAGAGTGGTTTAAGAAATGTGCTATTGAATGCTGACATTATAACCATTGACCATCTCTGACAAAGTGATGTCTTTTTCTTTTTAATAATGAACTGCTCACTACAACTATGAAATGTTTGGCCTTTGTTGGGGAAAAATGGCACAGGGGATAAATGAAGTCTGTGCACAAACATTGTTGTCCCCATGTTGCTTGTGGCTTGAGCTATTTACGTTCAAGCTTCAGGAGATGCACCAGTATTTATCTATTGGGTTGTGCACTTACACCAATATTCTCTAGGAAGCAGCTGAACGTTCTTCATCTACCCTCCACACACACATTTTCTGGTGTGCACAGTTGCTGCATGCCCTTTCCTAATGTTTATTTTGACCGCCTCCTTTCCTGGGATGACTAAAGCTTCAGGAATGTGGGAGACATCTGTCAAAAATACTGCACCTGGCTAGTGGCCAGACATGTCGAGGGTGCATTGTGAGGATGTCACACAACCCGTATACAACTGAGTCCTCTCAAGCTTGGATATACTTAATATGCTATTGGCCACATTATGCAGTTTCATTACCATTCAGTGTTTAAATCTTGTCTTTGTACATTGCGACAAGGCATCCCCACTGTACCTTTTAAATTTAAGTCATTACCAAATTTGTTAAGGAAGACAGGTTTAGTTCACTTGCATTCTTCTGCTATTTCAGTCTTAACCGATTCCCACAGGACAAAAATTTAAAGCCTGTTTACTGTAATTACCTCAAAAATGTTCAGCTTTCATAAATCTTCACTTTTATGCCTTTATGTTTCATAATAAATAGGTACATTCTGTCTGGATTATTCCTTTAGGATAGTGACCTCTAGTTTAATAAAGACTGCATCATGGTCAGGATGTGTGACAGGCGTGATACCTGCTGAGAAAACTGAAAGGAAAAAATCTCCAGAGACCAAGAAATAGCTTTTCTGACTTGTGCCATTACCTCTTAGGTACATAAAGGTATACTCACAATCTGAGGGATGAAGTAGCTAACAGACATTAATTAGCAACAACCACCGTCAAGCCACATTAATTACATTCCTTAGTATGTCTTTCCAGTGCAATGATCACTGTATTATATATGAAATCTGGCACATCAAAACTTCGTGCTACAATAAGGTTCGTGTTCCCTTCTCCCAATGATGAATCAATATTCACAAAAAACTTCAATGATTTAGGTTCCTCCTTATTTGGGCTATACACTGAGCCAATTACAATAAGATATGTTGGTATTTTGAATACACTCATTACCCATTTTTCCTCTCTCTCTCTTTTAACATTGTGAGAAGGGGATGCATCCCAACGATACTTCTATAAGCAATACTGCCTCATATTTAGTGTAAAATTGCACAACTCCATATCCCAGAACCGTTTGGATAGTTTCCAGTCCTGGCAAATAATTATTTTGTTTAATTTCCTTCATAACCAGCCCTTAATTGCTTTGCATTTAGTAGTGTCCAGCTCCTCAGCATTAAGTGAGCATACATTAACCATACATAAACTCAGGTAAAAATCAAGTACAGATAAACAGAGACAAAATTTACAAGCACTGATGCTGAAATCCCTGGGCATCTAAGCAGCTGGGACACATCCTGCTATGCTTAGAAGTCTAAGAAATCTTAACAGCTAGCTTTTTACACTAATATTTCACAGGATCTATTATTTAAACTAAGAGGTGTGCTTACCAAAATAAATAGTAGAACTTCTGCAGCACACTGCAAAAGCATATATTTTTTTAAAATGTGGTACATACAAAGAGGGGTTCTTGCTACAATGGACTTCCAAACAAAAGTTACCGAGTCACCTTTTAGATTTTAATGGAAATTCAATAAAGCCTACACAAATTTTTTCCCATGTGTGCATCACAATGTGATGCGCACAAAGGTGTGAACAATTTTCGATTCAATAAACTCCGTATAGCAACATGCAATCACGCACATGCACGCACAACCACAGAACCTTTCATGCAATGCAAATTTTGGCTTAGGTAGCTGAATTTATTCAAACTAACCAGGTGGAGTGATCCAGCAACCCGTAATGCATCCGTGTAGACTTAGTACCCATGTTAGTAGGGTATGCAGAATTGTTTTTCATACAGGAGTCTACACTGAAAGAAGGGGATGTAAAAGTCCACAAATGTGGACATAAGTCCCTTGAAAATGTAAGATCCCATACATAAATGTTTGAATCATACACTGTGGATGTCTGAAAACAGCAGGAATTATGTCAAAGTAATATTTATTTACTTTTTAAATTCCTGCATGCTTGCGCTATGAGCCACATTTGCAAAAACATGTTTAACATAAAAATAAAAAAAATATATAAAAGAACACTATAATGTACTTTAGACAAAAGTACTGTAAGACCTTGTATAAGGTCTGCACAATTGTGCTTTCATGCTGTTAACCAGTGTACATGGCTATGACCTATGTAGTTTCTAGGCTGTCAGCATGAATATTATGCAAATGAGGGGTAAAAGCCATCGATGTGTTGAATCGCTAAAGGGCGCAACCATGTACAGATATCCATTTTGTGCAGGCTCCTACAGGATGTGGATGACATCAGGGGTGTGTGTAATGTCATTTTTAGGATTTTTTTTTTTTGTACTAAGTGCGCATATTTGCACAGCATGCTATTTGCTGCAAACGGTTTGGGAGTAGCTTACCGTCTGCATGTGATCAGACCACCCACATCTTAGTCATAAGCTAAACAGCTATAAATGGAAACTGGATATATTCAATTAGCAATATACAGTTTTGCACAGTGCAGCATCATGCACTAAAGTAGGACCTTTAAATCATGTCAACTAAGCAGGTGAACTGCATTATAATTAGCCAATCCCACATGGTTGACCAACTCCAGAACTGTATAAAGTATGTATACACCCTACTTTTTGATTTTTCCTCAATACTCTGAACCATTAAAGTAGAGACTTGGAAATTTTAATTGAGATAATGCTAGGGGCTGCTGCAGCTATTCTACATCTGTATGTGCTAGATGCTGAAGTCAGTGCTGGTGGTGCTGCTGACAATAGGCCTAGGCCGAGAAGGAAAAGAGTGCTCAGGCCCAGGCTAACCTTCCATGAGTTACATGAGCTGGAGATTGCAGAGCGCTACAGGGTGGCCAGGGTAATATTACAAGAACTCAGTGAGCTCTGCCAACCTGAACTCAGAGCCAGAGCTAACAGAGGGGACCCCATCACAGTTGAAACTAAGGAATGTGTAGCCCTTAAGACACTACCTACAGCTATTTTTCAAAGACCAACCAAGGTGCAGGGTTTGATTCTGACATAGGGTAATTGGCTAGGCTTAAAATGGCCCATAACGGCAGTTCGCTTAGTACTAACCTATGAACCTATGAATTGGGGACATGATGGGGGTGTCACAGGCATCTGCATCTAGGATACTCCAACAATTCTATGCTATGCTCCCACATGCCAGAGAGCACATATGGTTTCCCCTTTCCCCTGAGGTAAGGGCCAGCAATATACAATAGTTCTACCATGTAACACACTACCTTGAAGTACTGGGTGCCATAGATTAAACTCATGTATACATAAAGGCACCAACTGGTGAGCAGGGTAGAATATACATTAACCACAAAGGATACCAGTCCAACTGCCAAGTCATGTGCAATGCACAGGGGATTATCATGAATGTCTGTGCTGTCTACCCTGGCAGTTATCATGACTCCCGTATTTGGCACACATCCCAGCTGGACCAGATGTGTGCTAGGAGTGACATCACACTAGGCCATTTACTGGGGGATGTTGGCTATGCCCTGGAACCGTGGATGATGACAACCATCAGAAATGCACACACACCCATGGAAGAATGCCATAATGAGGCACACACAGAAACTAAGAACATCATAGAGCATGTGTTTGGGCTTCTGAGGTCATGGTTCTGGTGACTCGATATGTGTGGTTGAGCCTTGCAGCACTGTCCATGCACATTTGCACAAATATTCACACTATGTGCTATTCTACATAATCTGATACTGCAGAAATAACTGCAGTAAGATCAGCAAAGGGAAGGGAGACACAACCCCCACCAGTACTTGAGTCACCACAGCCACAGTCAGAGGAGGATTCAGAGGAGGAACATCCTGCTGATGTCCGTGTAGACAGATGTAGGTGTGCTCTGTATGCCCTGGCTTTGGTTAAGAGACAATGCATAGCACATTCACTGACAACCTAGGGACTTTGG
>NC_056737.1:543833367-543924953 GCF_019279795.1 Protopterus annectens
TGGTGAGTTCGTTGGGGAGTAGCAGTAATGAATCTGGCTATGCTATTGTAGCAGATAGAGAGTTTGGTAGTGTTATTTTTGGATAAGTTAGTGTAGATAGGTGAGGCATAGAAGAGGGTGGAGATCAGGTGTGTTTGAGCAATGGTTTTTCTAGCTTCTGGGGTAAGAAAGGGTTTGATTCTGTAGAGTGTTCCAATTTTTTTGTTGACAGTTTTAATAGTGGTATTAATGTGTTCATCAAAATTTAGATGGTTATCAATAGTTACACCTAGCAGTCGAGTGGTCTTATCAGGGTTTATACTGGTTGCATTATTTGAGGAGATAGTAAAGAGAGGTGTGGGAGATTTATGAGTGGGAGTAAAGAGAAGAAGCTTGGTTTTTTTGGCGTTAAGGAGGAGGCAGTGTTGCATGAACCAATTTTCGACATATTGAAAGACTGTTTGGGTGAGGGACTGGAGCGAGGGAATATTTTTAGCAGTGCAGATTAATGTTGAGTCATCAGCATATTGAATGCAGGTGGCTTGTGGTATATTCAGATGTAAGTCATTGATGAATAAAGAAAAAAGAAGGGGACCTAGGATTGAACCTTGTAGAACTCCAGTATTTACTGGGAGTAAGGAAGATAGGTTGTTCTCCCAAAGGACTGCTTGTTGCCTGTTATGGAGATAGCTCCTAAACCACTGTAGTGAGTGTGGGCTAAGAGAATAAAGGTTAAGTTTGTCAAGAAGTATATTGTGGTTAACCATATCAAAGGCTTTGGACAGATCTATGAAAAGTGCTGAGGAGAAGCAATTATTGTTTCTATTATTGTTTATGGAGTCAGAGAAGGAAAGGAGAATATATAAGTATATATATTTTGAATGTGTGTGTGTTTGTATCTGTAGTGCCCCCATACCCAAATCATAGAGAGGAAAGCTGCACTAAACCACATATAATGTTGGACAAAGGACCAAAAGTAAGGGCTCTACTTTAGTTAATACACTTACAAAAAGTGGAAGTGCATAGAATATATGTGTTGCATTTGAAAGACTATTGGGATGTCTGAAGTTCAGATTTCTGGCAGTCTTCTCTCACTTCATGTGTAAATGATGCCACATTTGACAGCAAACTACAATTTAGTGTTAAACGCACATAAATATGAGTCAAACCTGTGGACTTGCTGCAAATATTTGGGTGGTGGAGAGTTATAGTGCCCTGCTATTCGAGAGCATGTGTCCCTAAGACTGCGTGTGGAAACCTTTAAAATGTATGGCACTGTATAAAAAATATGTACACATATTGTGAAGCCATATGTTTGTATCTATGCCAACAACAACACCCACATTCATAGCCCCCCTCCCCCCCGTGTCTGCTAGATCTCACTGGACATGCATCAGTAACTGAACAAGTTGTGTATTGCATAATATTGTGTGCTCACTAATGGACAGGACAAATTGATTGGGGCCACAGGCTTGCCCATTCAATTGCAGACAGGCATATATGTTCAAAACGGGTACTGTTGTCACATAGCTAGGCTACTAAATAGTTATCTGACTGCTTGGCTACTACCCTCAGATGACAGTAAGAAGCACTGTGACTCTGCCCAACCTGTACATCACATGACTTGGTTAGATCCTCTATGATTAGTTCACCAGCAGTCATTTATAAAGCAAACGTGAGCAGTTGCACATGCATTAAGTGCTGTGTTCTGTAGTATGTAAAAGTAGATAGGTAGGGGTTATAGTCACAAGCCAGTGTATGTGTGTGTGCATCTTTCCAAATAACAAGTATGAATCACACACTGACTAACAAACTGGCATGGGTTTGTACTGTTTTGGGCCTAATAATTGATGCAGGAGTCCAAACTCTTGTCCTCCACAAAGCCTGCTGATGTCATCTACTATAAGAATACTAAAAGTCATGTTAATGTCAGACTTGAGCCGTGGAACGTGCAATAATAGGTAGGGTGTTCTATTCTCACTGCAGCCAACTGTGTTTCTCTCCATAAAGAAAAGCATAAGTGTGAATCCTACACTGACTTCCACAGTGGCATGGTTTTGCACAGTTTTGGGACTTGCAGTTGATGCAGGCCTCCAGACTCTTGTGCTGCACAAAGCCTGCTGATGTCCTCTACTATAAAAGATTACCTAAAGTCATGCTAATGTCAGACTTGAGCCATGGCACATGCAATAAGTACTGCATTATGTAGTCTGTAAACTTAGATAAGTAGGGACTCTGTTCTCACTACAGCCAACTGTCTCTCTCCAGAGAGAAGAGTATAAGTGTGGGTTCCACAATGGCATGATTTTGCACAATTTTGGGACACGCAGTTGATGCAGGCCTCTAATATAAGATTACCTAAAGTCATATTAATGTCAAACTTGAGCTGTGGTGTATGCAATAACTACTCCATTCTATAATATGTAAGCATAGATAGGTAGGTGTACTAGTCTCACTACAGTAAATGTGGTGTGTGTTGATGTTAGTCAGAGCATTTTTCATCAGCCGATGGAATGCTGTCCAGTTCTCTTCAACAGACACTGCTACTGTCATTCACAATAGATTATTGCTTGTGTATACATCACAGCAGGCTATGATTAAGCAGAGGCCTGATGTATGCATTAATGTAAGACTTTATTACGTTTATGGTGTCATTCTAAGGTAAAACAGTACCTGGCAGTGTGGGATAACATGGTGGATTGTGCATGCTGCTTTGTCAGGCATATGGCACTTGCCTGAACCATAATTCTGTTATTAAGCATGATCACAAGAGCAGACTCACAAATCTGACAATGTACAATGCCAACAAAGTAAGGGTCATGCTGCTAACCCCTTGGGGCTCACAGAGTAAGACACACTCTGCAGTGAAGATGTAGCTGTCTGTACATGCACAGTAAACTTGTTCACTTTTGCAGTAAGTACTCTGGCCTAGCAAGGCTACAATGTCTTTCAAACAACCAGACAGAAAATGGAAGTTGTGTGAACTAATGTGGGACTAGAGTTTATGTGCACCAGGAACCTAAATGTGCAGTATGACATACATAGGGCATGCTGGAGACACAGGAATATCTCTAACAGATTGACACTCCTCTGCAGTAGGCCTCACATCTATGTCAAGCAGAGCACCACCATTATCATGTTGAGGGCAGGCTGCATGAATTGCTGTGAAAATGTTAACTAACATGGATCACTGCCACTGTGGACCTTGCTAGACAAACCTTGGACATCTATGACATCTGACATTGAACATTATATTGTGATGCAATAGCTATGCTCCTAATCACCATCAGGTCACTACCCTAGTCACATCCTATGAACCTTGGAACTAAAGGCAAAATACATGCAAAACTGAACCAATTTGTCTTGTTGCTATTCAAGGCATCTACCTGAAAAAGGCTATGACATGCTTACAGACCCTGGCATCCTCTGGGACAAAACTGTGGATCACCAAACAGGCTGTGGCCTGCCTGCTTCTCTTCTTGGGATTGGTGCTAGTATTTTGCTTCTGGTGAGAGAAGAAGTAAATGAGCATTGTAATCCAGCAGGGTGAAGTTGTGGTGAGACCAGCACTAGTAGTAGGCAGGCAGTAGCCATTCATGTGACTCCTCTCTTTTCATCATTTTTGACATCTAATTCTTTGTTTTCAGTAAGTACTGCTTGATTTGTTTATAACTTCAGAATATCTGCCTAAATACATCACTAAAATGTCAGGGTCTACGTATTAGTTTCCCCTCATAAGTGACACAAGCATCTGTAATATGAAATAAGTCAAGAAACCTGCAAAATAAAAAAGGATTTAGAACACAGAATGCACTCGGGCACAATACCTCTGCACAGTAGTGTATGCCTTGGCAGTGCTGTGTACAGACCCAGACACCTTGACTGATATTTTTAAAAGCACAATTGAATTTTCTCCAATACCTAGTTGCACACTGGGCAACTAGCCTGCAGTAGTAACAAGAACTGTCCCCATAGTTGCAAACCGGGAAGTCCTTACATTGATTAATATTTTCAAGGCAGCTATCTAATAGATAAAAATGGGTCTGTTGCCATGGATATGAACCTTCCCACTGTCTCCATTATCAGCTTGGTGGATATGGACATCCTAAGGCCATGTAGAAATCGCCTCATGTTTACTGACAACCGGTTAATTCTCAAACAAACTGATATGGTATGTGAGAGATGTATTGACACAATGTCACTGGAGGCAAAGGTCTCACAATAAAGAATCCTAATGTCAATTAGGTAGCCATTAGTACCCATCACACACAATCCAAAGCAGATATATGCTGAGGTACTTAAATGTAACCTTCCTAAACATCAAAAACCTCCTATATGAAGCACACATAACAAATACCCTCACAAGCCCCAACTGCACTCTTTCAAAACAACACCCACATCAACACATAGAGCTACATCTCATGGAGTCTCTACCTCAAAGCCCATAAGGCAGGCTACCACACAGTACAACATTCTAGTTATTGGATACCCCATCGTGAGACACACTGAACTCCCTCTCACCAGGCTGAGTAAGGAAAAAGTCACAGTCAGATGCTTATCAGAGACTAGGATCCACCACATTAAGCACACACTCATGTCACTGGTGCACAAGTACCAATATGACTCAGTCATACTCCATGTGGGAGTAAATAACCTGAGACATACATCCCTAGACTATATGAAGAGAGATATTATGGAGCTCTTGAAATGTGTGTCTCAGGCTGGTATATGCCTAGCATTGAGCAGCATTTCACCTTCTCTAAGGGTGATGCCATAATACAAACAAAAGATAATTTACTAATAATTGGCTTAGTTTCTGGTGTCATTATAAGGGGGTGCAATATTTGTCAGTATGGAAGGAGATGGTCAACAGACTATGTTGCTTTGCCAGGAAGGGTCTGTACCTCTCCACTCTAAGCTTCTGAATATTACCTAAAATGTTGTGCTCCCCATAGTGCCTTTTCAGGCAATGCCAAACTGAAAGTACCTGTGAGACATCAAATCAAACCCAACAAAATCCAAAGGGATTACTGACCAGTGCTAGGAGTCTAAAAAAAAAAAACTCCACTCCCTTGAAGCTCTCTTCACCCTACAGAATGCTGACATCTGTGCAGTCAATGATACATGGTTTAAAGCCACAGAGAGCACACCAACAGGGTCTATATTAAATCATCGAATGCTTAGAAAAGTGAACGATGATTTATCGACCCCATGTAAGCAAAAGTTTACAAACTCGAACATTTAGAACAGTGGTGTTCCAAAAAAAAAAACACTTAAAACATAACATAAAGTGGGGGGCTTTACCCCCCCCCCACACCCCCTACTGAAATTTATAATGCCTTCCACACATTTACACCAGTGACTTCACAGGCAGGGAGTAAAGGTGGAGGTGTCCTAATTTACATCAAAAATATGTATACTTTAAGGCTGATCAAGCAACACAATGCACTTGAGCTGCTCAATGTTCAAATCACCATAGGTAAAATTCAGTACTACTTCCTTGCAAGCTACAACCCCCCCCCCCCATGACCCAGGAATCCCATACCATGTATTAAAACATATTACAAATGTTAACCATCCAACCCAATATCATATTCATGGGTGACTTTAATTGCCACACTATTAACTGGGAATCCTATATGACACCAAATGACATGCACAGAGATTCCTGGATATTGTAAACACAAACTCCCTGGATAGATTGTCAATACACCATCCAGAGGTGCAACCAAACTGGATCTGGTCCTCAATAATATGGGAAAGTGCTGCACACCCTTTACTGTAACGTCGTCCCTGGCAAGGTCAGACCACAAACTGGTCTCCTTTGAATTAAAACTAAAATCTGGACCCCCAAATAAACCTGGAATATTCAGGAACTACTCTAAGGCTAACCACCTGCTATTAAGTGATAAGCTGGCAAGAGTACAAGCCCACATAAACTCAGAGAGCACTGCAGAATGCAGAACTGTTCACAGAAACCCTGAACAAACATGTTAGTAGCTGCATAGAGGCAACTGTACCCACCAGGAAGAAGTACAAAACTAACTCAAAAAACAAGCCACCCTGTTTGATTCACAAAATCAATAGGCTGTATAACAGAAGGAAGAAAATCATGGCGAATCTTAGGAGGTGCAGCCCCCAGCAGGATAAAAGTACTGTCTTCAAAATAATTAAATAAATCAGAGGACAAATAAAGTCTGCCAAAGCCAAATGTGGGGAAATATTGGCCTCCCAGGCCAGGGAGAAACACAAAGCATTCTTTAGGTATGTCCTCAACCTCAAAAGGCAATACACAATTTTTTGCAGAGCTCATTGTAAAATGGAGCCACCTATAATTAGCCAGAATATATAACAAACCTCATGGCTAATAAATACAGCTCCAACTTTACACTTCTGTCCCCTTCAACCTTCCCTCAGGAAATATCAAATATAACTCCCTCTACTATCATTACGGAACAGGGCGTTAATGCTCTCTGTAAGACCAAGATCACTGCATCAATGGGGGTCATACAATATCCCAGGATGCTTTCTAAATAGCATGAAACATGACCTATGAGGGCTTCTGGAATTATTATTTAAATGTAGACTCCAAACAGGCTTCATGCCTCAAGAATGGAGAACAGCGACAGTCATTCCTCTGCACAAAGTTGGGCCATCCACAGACCTCAGAAACTACAAACCCATAAGTCTCACTAGTGTTATATGTAAAGCCATGGAAAGAATGATCATGGAAATGATCAATAGGGATATCATAAACATCCAGACGCTGGTCCATTCCTGTTTGGTTTCAAGGGCAGATCATGCCTACTCAACCTGGTGGACTTCTTTGAGAAGGTAACCAAAGCAATTGATGATGGAAAAATGGTTCACACTGCCTACCTTGACCTGGCCAAGACATTTGCCACTTAACTCCACTCAGGCAATGCTGATAAACTCAAAATGTTAGATACAAACCCGTATGTATGTCTATGCAGTGGATAGCCAACTGGCTAACAGACAGGACCCAAGAATTTAGAAATGGGGACTCCACTTCTACATAGAGGCCAGTCACAAGAGGAGTCTCTCAGGGATCAGTCCTTGGACCACTGCTTTTTGGCATTTACTACTCTGAAGTCAAGGCCAATGTCAGTGGTCTTTGGCTGACTAAATTTGCAGATGACTGCAAATTAGGAGCTGTCATTGAATTTCACACTGACTCGAATGTTCTCCAGGAGGGGCTGACCGAAACAAACTGGTGTCAGAGCCATGGACTAAAACTAAATGCCAAAAGAAATGCACAGTAGTATCCTTTGGGAAGTCATCCACCCTGGTAACCATCATATTGACAACACACCTCTTACAGTTGTATTCAGGGACTTAGGGACTCAGATAGTAATCAAGCTTCTAACCATCATGTGTCTACAGTAGTGAGGAAATCATTCTATGTTGCACTACTTAAAAACAAAGGTTTGGCATCTAAGTCCAGGGAAGTCATTGTTCCACTGTAGGCGGCAGTCATCAGACCTATCATTGAGTACAGTGCCCCTTTTGTATGTACCTAACCAGGCATATCCATCAATTGGAATGTCCACAGAGGTTCCTCACTAAAAGAATACAGGGTGTAAGTAAAATGTCCTATGCAGACCTCCTCAAGGCCCTATACCTATATTTTGTCTCCTACAGGCTTCTGAGCGGAAATCTATGTCTGGCATACAGGACATTGTCAGACCCCACTCTGATTGACCACCAGCATATCCACAAAACAAACAGCACCAGAATTACCCATTCTAAAGACTTAAACCTTGCTAGTGATATAAATAGGACATGTGGAGAGGCAGATATGTATCTCAGAGACTACCCTGTCAATGAAGAGGCTCACCATCCATGTGAAGCAGACTTCCACCCTAACGCAATTCAAGTGCAACTTGGACAATTGGATAGGGAACAGGAAATTCATCCCTGGTTTGGTACTTATTTCTCTAATGAATACAAGCAACCTGTAAATGCTTCATCTCCCAGGCCCCTGCTTGTAAATGTTTAATTTCCCAAACTCCTGCTTACATTTATCATTGGTAACAAAACTTGTTAGAGATCTGGGCTGTATAGCTAGATTGAAAAAGGCCCTTGTGGCTGTTAGCCTAGTAAACACCTATGAACCTACATTGTACTACCACTCTGGTAACATTTGTCTGCTTTGCTGACATACAATCCTGATGTTGATGGGTTGATTGTAGATGTGTACCCACAGGTGTGGACTACACAATCCTAAAAGAGAAACTTACATATTCCCATGAGATACATTTCATTGTGTAACTCCATAGCCCTTACAACAGCATCCATTTTAATGTAGACAACTTATTATGCTTTCCACAGTATAAATAGCAAATATCTGTAAATGACCAGTAGCATGTCAACAACACCAATGGATGAAAGGAAGTCATACTAATGTAAATAGTCTCCCTGTCCATCAGAGACACAGCTTTATTTCCCTACTTCCATAAGAAGCATAATAGGGATGTGGCACAGTTATCACTTGCATAAGGTGCTGTGTGGGGGTGTAGGCTAACCCAATAGGTTGGCAAGTGTGTGAGTAAGCAAGGGAAGCAGGCAAGATGGTCCATGGAAATGTCATGTGCGTGACTGTAGGTGCCCTCAATGTGACATTGGTGTGCGAGTGCCTGCATGAGCACAGCCAAGCTCAGTGCTAGCCCTATGTGTCTGTATGTTAGACACCTGCGAGCCATGCATGGTAGAGCTGACAGTTCATCGTCTCCACCCCAGAAGATGAGATCTGGCTTTGCCAGGAGTTGCAATGGCACATCCACACCCAGGATCAGATGTTGTGCTACTACCTGAAGATGACTGATGTCTGCTGGGCATGTGTCCTCCATGAGAATGCCCAGGACCATGACCCCATGGCCTGCTACATCTTGGCTGATGGATGTCTGGGAGTTGTAATATGTAGCAAGGTTTGCCAGGTGTTCCTCTATGACTGTGAGAGGAGGTTCTGCTGCAGGCCCACCACCAGTGACCTGACAAACTCTGGCCATGTGAGCCTCCTTGCTGCATTGATCATGTATATGGCATGTGGTCGCACATGCTAGTAGCTACGATTTTGATGTCTCATGGTACTGATGTTGTGCACCAGTTCATCCCACAGGGATGCATGTTCTGACCTATTTGCCCACCCTCGGGACAGCATGACTTGATAATGTCGTCACAACAACTCAATGAAGAGGTCATTTTCCACCTCAGAAAATAGTGGCCTGCAATGTGCATGCATAATATTTACTGAAATACAAAGCAATGAAAAGACATATAAGGATCACATATGTATGAGGAAACTATGTAGAGACAGAGCAGTAAAGGAAGGCTCTTAGTATTCACAGCTTGACTACACATCTCATATTCAACAGTAGGCCAAAAATACAAAGGGTGCAGATGCAACTAGGATAGTAATAATAGTGGCATATTCCTGTTTGTGCCATGACATACTAACATATCCTCACACACCCAACACAGCAGTCCATTGTAGTGTGCCACATAACAGGAAATATCTCCCCACAAAAAAAGAAATATAAACAATAGTGCCAACAATACAGTAGTGTACTACTACAACTATCAAAGAAAGTGCCCAAGAGACCTGTGTACCTCGTTATCACACAGCATTTTACCATTGGTGTACTGTATATCCTGTCTACGTCTAACAGGGCTAGAGATCAATGCCATTCAAACAAGGCTTACTGATGTAATCCACATTTTTCCTAAGTATATTCAATCATATGCATCATGTAGGAGACAAAACGGATACATATTTGATGGAGTACAATACTTCTCTGTTGAACGATACTGCTCTACAAAAAATGTGTCAGAGTTAGACATAAGAAGCAACTTTTATTCCCACTGGTTTGCCGAGCTACAAATTTGCCTTTTTATGATGGTTCTAATTAGCAGTTAATTGCATCTGAACCAGTCTGTTCTTCAGAAATGCTAAATGCAGCCTACACAGCTGATTTGCATTATAATCAGCTAATCCTTTGCACTTACTCAATAAGATATAAGTATCTAGTTGAGTCCATCCCCTTTCTTATATGTTGGGTGAAAATTAGTGGGATAAAGATACATTACCATAGAGAGAATGTTTGCAGCAGCTACTTTTTACATACAGATGCATGTGATACAGGCTGAAGATGATGCTGGCAATAGACATTGACAGAGAGGGTGAGGACTTTGCAGGACAATAACACAGAAGAGTAATTGTGGGACCTGTGGCAGCTTTGATTAACAGCCAGAGCCAGACTGAGAAAACTCATCCGACTGGAAATTAAGGTAAGTGTTTAAGGTAAGTATGTTAGCCACAGGTATCATTAACAGAGTAATAGGCAATATGCTTGGTGTGCCCTAGAACAAGGTAAGAGGCACACTAACCATAATGTCAACCAACTGCCAAATCATGTGTAATGTCAAGGTAGTCATCTGGAATGTGTGTGCTGGCAACCCTTACTTGTAGCATGTCTCCCATATATGTCTGTTACTTTTACACCTGTGGTTGTTTGGAATATCATTGGCAAATCATTGTGGACTGCAATCTGAAATTACTGGGCCACATCTAAATTGCATACTTCAAGTTCCTCTGGGAACTCATGCTAATGCATAGCCTGACATTATAGTCACTATCTAGGGTTGTAATAGCAATTTTTAAACTGCGTTCCTATCTACAGACCTTTGACCTCCATTATTTAGAAGCAGACATTCTATCTGTACTGCAATTGGTGGATAAATAGGTGATGACACAGTTATACATATCACAATTTATAATGGTGATGTGCACACACATGTATTTAAATGCTAGACACAGTTGTATTTGAACCCAGGACCATGTGAACCAGAAAATAAATGTTTTCAAAGCATTTCACAGATTGAGCTACAGAGTCAGTGATATAGCAGGTGTGTTTTTAGGTGTAGTACAGATAATTCCACACTGAACTGCTGTTACATACCTCACTTACATCTATTAAGGCAGGTGGATTACCAAGAACAGGCCTACCTTGTTGCATTGCGGTAAATAAAATAATAAACAAAGAAAAAAACGTAACCCAAACAAATATGATGAATAAGACAAAAGAAAACAATAATGAATAATGGAAAAGAATGAAAAATAATACAATGAGGAACACAGCAATAAATAATGTAAATTACTTTTTTTAACAACAAAGCAATATTAAATTATACATAAGGACAACATGAGGTAATACCAAACAATATGATTATAGCAAATGATAGTAACTATATTGATTAAATAAATAAGAAGAGAAGGGGTGGGATGACAAAAGAAAGGAGACCATTAGTAACTTCACAGATACTATAACAAAACATACTACAAATAAATATTTTTAGATATTTTAGATTGTACTTGTAATGCTACTGACTGCTATGGTGTTTATTATTTGAAATACTACCGTGTTCCTTACACATGCACTATAGTTCAGATCATATTCCATCCAGCAATCATTCAGTGTTGCTTATATGTGATATATGATGTTCCACGTACATACCTTTCAATCTCTTAGCACGAGACATTATGGCCCAAGCCATACATTATGGTGGAACAAAGGCACAACAACAGGGAACTTTGTTACATAGTATGCAGTTACAATAGTAGCAAGGTGTTTGGATTACAGATTTGTCATTAAAATGCATTTTAGGAAATGTCTAATATCTGCAATTCAGAGAACTGAATTTTTTTTCTAACACTGATCCTCACCAATGTGGCAGAGACTGGCCTGTAAAACAAGATCATATACCAAGCAGACCACACATATGGGGCAGTGTTCAGTACCTTCTGCAAAAATCATGACAGTGGAGAGGTATGTCCATGCACACTGATTACGCTTGACAGCCAAGTATTTAAGGCACAGTTCTATGGGTGTGCACTTCACATGCAAGCATAGTTATGTTTTATTGATGAAATGCTAAACAGTATTGAAAACAGCACACTTTTTCAGTTGGCTCGTGTGGGATTAGAACCCACAACCAGTGACTACAGTAATACTGAACATTTTTTTTGAAATACAACATTAAAACAGCACCATCTCTTTTTACACTTTATTGATTCATGTTGTTTCAAATCATGCATTTACACACATGGATAGCTTGTCTAGGACTTCTGTCAACATACTTGTTTACCCTAATCAGTTGACATCAATCAACAGCATATTTCTGAAAATGAGCGAACCACAACATTGACTCTTAATCTGGGTATTCAGCAACATTAAGTAATGGTTGGAAGCTATACTTCACAGTACTACATTCTTTCTTACTTTTACAGTTCAGATATGGACTGCCACATTACATTAATGAAAGTCAGTGATGTCCTGGGTATTTCATACATGACTGTTAAGATTGCGATATCTGCATTTTTTTATTTTATTATTAATTTATTCATCCATTTATTACTTTATTGATTTTCTTACATACCACACACTTGCCTCATCCTGGCCAAACTCTTTGCATAGGACTGCACATTGCAAACCTTCTATTTGGCGGGTGTGGTAAGAGAGGGAAACCATTATGCATAATAGTTTTGCACAGATTCAGCTTGTATATTTATAAATTACTAGAAAACATGCTTGCATATCTGTTGGGTGTTCCTGCCTGTGACTCTTGGATCCACTGATCCAAAGTACCCATCTTCTTTCATTAAAGGTCATCATAATGGTGATAACACTGCTCCCTAGTGTGGAGGACACGAGTTGCATTGGTCAGGTCCCTGGCCAAACTATCCCAGGCCTCAACTTGCATTCTGATCCAACATAGTTCTCCTGCATAGTTCTTCTACTTTGAGCCAACATGAGCGAAATTCTTGGCTAGGCTTATAAGGGCCTCCAGGCCAATAGCCTAGTATCATCTTATGAACCAATGAAGCAGCTGGGGTCCATGGTGCTGTACCAGGAGTCCAGTAAAAATCTTAGACTCCTGAATGCTCACCACTGTGTCTGAAAGCACACTGCTTCCCCCATGACAGCCATACCTGCACACAATATTAGGCTCCAAGGAATACTGAGTAATTCTTGCAAATTGCCCTTTAAATAGGATGTATTCCTACCATTGTGCATCATAATGAAACTTATGTGCCATATTAGTTAGCATCATGCAAACATGAAAAAACAATGTCTAAGTGATGCTTAGCAATACATAAACATGGAAAAGAACATCACCCATGTTTAAGCAGTACTTAGCATTGTGCACCTTTTCTAAATATAACAATAATTGAATGGATGTTTTAGTGAACCAACACAGTTTCAAAGGAATATATATAAAAAAATATCACTACCCAGGACCTATTACATTATAGGTCATCACTCAACCTATCTAGTGACAAGAGGAGTTAAGGGAACTCCTGTATTTTTACATATACTCCAAAGGTGTTATCCTATTAGAATTCAACAAGTGAAAAAAAATGTTGGTGGGGACCATTATTACTCCTAAGAGCTTTATGGGCATGAGAAGTTCTTCCAATGACAATGGGCTAGGAAAGATTTAGAAATAATGCTGGTGAAGTCCTCATATCTATGAATTCACAAATTACAGCTCTATGTGCATTATTTAAGACATGTCAGTTACAAGTTATTGCAACAATTCTGATGTTCAAGAGCTACAAATTTCAGGCAGAGCACTTTAAGTTCCTCTTTGTAGTTAGTGGTTGCTGCTGCATCTGCCTGAATGCAACAAGCTTGGACATTAATTGCCATTTTTTCAAGGAATGCTAATTCCATTGCTGCAGCACTACCAAACCAGTGGTGTGAGCACTGGCTCTAGGTGAAGGTTAGTGTTGAACTGACACCCCAACCTCGTGAACAAAATGGGGAAAAGTGGATTGATGCTGATGTAGACTCCAGTGCCAGCAATCAATTATTAGAACTAATAGGCTCTTCCAATGCAACAGGAAACTTAAGTACTATTCAGTGACCCATATTGAACCAATAATCTGTATATTTAACTAGTCATCCATATCCTGAAAAAATAAGCTTTATTCTGTTATTTTATACATATAACTAAAAATCAAACAAAGAAAAAAAAGTTATTCAAGGAAAAAATCTTGATTTTTACAGATACATGTACAGCTAAAGTTCAATGGAAGTATGCTAGTTGACTCTGCCCTCCACAGAATGTCTCTTCACCTCACTTGAGTCCATTTCCTATCTTTGGTTGCCCCTCCCCCAGCCACCATATCTTACTATTCCCCATTTTCCTTTAAGTGTTGCATATGGATTATTCACTGTATTGCCATCTACAATATTCAAAGCAAACTGTAAAGGCTATACACAAGTCCATGAGTCATTTTTACCAATAAATCTATTTAAAACTTTAACATTCAGACATAAATTCTTAAACATTCTTTACTTTCAGTTTCTACAATGTAAACCAGCACAGTTGATCACATTTACACTTACAAAAATATATTCATCCCATAAGTATTAATCTATTTTTCTTTTCTAATATTCTTATACATTTTTTTCTAACTGATGGCAAATAAAAAGTCTTAAACTTCAAGCCTAAAACCTTTCATTCTTGAAATGAATTACAAAAGGAATTTCTGGAACTTTAAGGCCCATTTATTTGGGTAATATATCCCATCTGCAACTATTCTCCACAACTTTATTCACTTATCTTCTTCCCAAAACAGGTCTAATTTATCTTAACATGCCTCTGTTTATATGCTGCTCACTAACCCCTGATGTTGTTCATTCAGTTCTTGTATACCAGTATCTTTAATGACTGTTTGAGCCTACATTCATCTATCATTTGACGCATACTTTCCTCACACATCCACAGGTTCTGCATCTCTAAATATTTTATACAGCATGACATTTTTCACAACCGATGTACTAAGGATGCTATTTTCATCCAAGCGGAAGCTCTTTCCTACTACAACACTCCACAACATTGCAATAGCTTCTTTTGGCTTTTCCATCTTGGCCTTCAGAATGAATATTGGTTATCCAGTCTATTATACTCCAAAATGTAAACAACTGCAGTTTGCATTTCCATTGATTCACCAGGCTCACAGATTTAAGACAACACATTGGCTGCTACCATAATGGTGCAACATAAAAAGCTTTCCTCCACTCAACAGACAGCAGGGAAATTTCTTTGTGGCCTGGCCAAAATTTACCCAATTAGTATGAATAAACCATTCTGTCTCCCTAAAAAATATATCATAAGTTTAGTGGAACTATCCTGGTCAAACAAGTGTAAGTTAAAGAAAAAAGAAAAAAAAAGCCAACAGCAACAAATTAATTAAAATTAGCTGAAATGGAGATAGTAAAGGACAGACAACTTCATTACAAGGACTGAGACTGGTGAGAATAATAATAAAAAAATATATATTATTATGACTAGAATACTGGAAAGAACTGAAGGCCTCTGCATACAAAATATATAGTCTGACTGTATGTAATTCAAACCAAGATTAAAAGGGCTTACATGTTTTTTTTTCCCCCTTTGCTCTATCATAAATGCTTGACAATGACAGCTATTCTAGTATGCTTTGAAACATTAAAAAGAGAGACTAGATTTTTGACATTACTTTGGCAACCAAACAAGGTATGTAAAGTGGCAGATAAATGCTTGTTTTTTGAAAAAATAGAATAAAATGTATATAAAGGAAGTTAACGTTGTGAATATTTAATCTACCCACGTTCTTTGCAACTTTTCTATAAGAATTAAAGACTTGCATAGATTCTCAGAAAGCCTTGGCAGCTATACAAGCATATGCTCCCACTAAAAGTTAAGATGCTTCAGAAACTGCTTCAACATATGTGAAAACTGCTCACTTGGCATATTTTGAGGACTCAAAATAGACTGATTTAAAATATTCTGAGTAAATAAATATAGGGACGGGGTGCCTGGTGTCGCTGGACCATTCTTTCACTTAGTGCTCAATTTATGGAGGGAGATAAAACCTACCTTTTATGGAAGAAAAATAGCTGCAGTCTACCCATGCACCAGAGATGTGTTGTCCTAAGACATGCTATCAGGGCGGCTATCAAGAAAGCAGAGTCTTATCTGACAAGTCAAAAACAGATTTGCTTTGGTCAGCTTAAGTTGTTCTGGAAGTCCTTAATGGAAATGCAACAGGCTCAACACCCTCGTGCAAGTCAAGAAATAGTTATTAGCTTTTTCACCATGGCAGCAATTTCTAGAGTAACAAATCCTCAACCCCTCCTCATAGGTTGCAAAAAGGTAGTTTAAATAATGCCTTGAATAAGCAGATTTGTGGGTCTTACCAATCATATCCCTTTGTATTTCATATAGTGTACCGTTTTCTCACCCATCAGAGCTGGGAATACTTACAATGACCTGGCATCAAAAGAATTTCAGTGACATGTTTTACCCAGTGCTGGTCTTTACGCTATTATTTCCAAATAATAGCCAGTTAAGGCAATAATGATAGAACTGAGATGTACGCTTAAGATGGTATACAGTCTATGTATATTTAGCATCTGAATATGTACCTTTTGATAAAAAATCAGACACTATACATTTATTTCTGTGATAAAGGTATTATTGTATGGTGGTTTTGTGTGTTTATTTACATATTTCTTCATATGTAGGTATCAGAGACTTTGGCAAATTCATTCTTGCTGCAGTCATTTGTCTGTGCTCAGCGTGCAATACCTACATTTGTGGTATCATACGTTGCCAGTGTGCATTGCCCATGTATCCACCCATGAGTACCATTCCCAACAATATTTAAAATAAGATGTTGCATCAGTATTTTTCTGTTATCGGGGCAACACTTCTAATGAGCGGTTTGAGTGCTTGGAATCTTAGCAAGCGCTCTCAATTGCTGTTGTGATTTGGACTTTATATAATGTTGTAATCTTTTTTTTTTTTTTTGCTGTGTTGCTACCATTCCCCAAACAAACCGCACTTTCGTCTATGGAATATTTATTAAAACAGTTATGAATAGAATGAAGGACACACCTACGAGTGTTACTAGATACCTCCAACCCAACTGGGATGCACAACATTGTGTGGGAGAACTACAGGGGAAATATAACTAAATTAACAGCTACTTTTTATTGCTTTTTCGCTACTGGCAAAATTATCGATGATCGCTTGTTCTGGAAAGCAAACACTGCAGGAAACTGTCCAAAAAAGGAAAAAAAACAAACAAAAAAATATATACAGTTATTTCCTGTCATGTTATGTGTGTGTGCTACAGTGAGTGCTGTGTGAAACCAGCACGTCAGGAATGAAAAAACTGCAGGAAACTGACAAAGGAAAAAAGAATTAAAAAAACGGATTTATTTCCTGTCATGTCATGTGTGTGTGTGTTACAGTGAGTGCTGGGTAAAACCACCACGTCAGGCACATCAAAGCAAGACAGCATGTTAGGGAAGCCTCTGGCTCTTTTCAATAATTCACAGTAACTTAAGTCGAGCATTTCACTTCCCCCTGGACAGATGTTTGAACGAGGGTTCACAGGCTAGCTAGGATATGACAACTCCTCTTAAAATACTCTTCCGTTTTCACCTTCTGATTGTAAAGTACTTCTTAAATACTGTTTCAAGAATCTCTTACATCAGTGTAAAAATGTAGATGTATGTAATATATTCACATGAACGGCATCAAAATCAGATGACCGTGCTAAGATTCCAAGCGCTCAAAGTGGTTATTAGAAGTGTTGTCCCAATAATGGAATAGTACCGTTGCATCTAATATAGCAGACCCTTGAATGTCTATTGCCTAGACTCAATGCAGCAGGTAGTTTCCTTCATAGTGGCATGCATGTAACAGTGCTGTCTTCTGCAGATGTATCATATAGTACATGACAGCTCATTCACCGCTAGTCAGTCATAATGACAGGTTTCCCTGTAATACTGTAGACTACACAGTTACATATGCTGAAAATAAGGCTTGGATGAAGACTGAACAGCACACCAGTTGGACAAATACCTGTGCAAAGACTTAAAGTGGCATTTATAGCAAAAGGTAGAGAAGAGATAGTAAGAATGGAGTACTGCTACATTTTGCACCATTTATAATGCCCTGAGACAGCTCATCATGCATCATGGCAACCCCTCATATATGCTACTTACATAGATTTGTGAAATGATGAACTCACTGCAGGTTATAACATGACAGAGGTCATAATTGTGGTTGTTGCAAAACTTCCTAACCACTGCAATATGTTATCATGAACAAAGAAGTATTTTGTCTGGACAAATTCTATTTTGTGGACAAGTGTTGTACTCCATGCTTTACTGAAATAAAAGATCAATGAATACCATACTACTCAGAGACAGCCCCACGTGGTCCTGCAGAGTGGTCCTACTACAGAGAACTGAGAAAAGCAACTACTTTCCAGATTTAAGTATTTTTTTGTTTTTTTACTTGGAATACCTTCTCTTGCTTATTTTAAACAAGCTTATACTGTTTTTTTATCTGTTTGCTGCATTTTATAGTATCTGTACTTAAAAGTTTACCTGGTCGAAAATTAATCGAAAATCTGTTGTTTGTTTAATTTAACTTTTGAGGCTGCCCACTAAAGTGTGCTAGCCTGTGTAACTGATTTATTGCTGCCTTGTGGGTGTTTTCTATCTAAAAACAAAAAAAACCTAAAAAAATAATCCTTGTTTTCCCGCCTCTCCTCAACTAGTTTAGACCAGTTTACAGGCTTTGCTGTATTCTGGGCTGTGGTGTAGTTCCTGTGTTGTCCATTACCTTACTTGGATAAGAAGGAAGTTTCTTTGCTCACCAGTGGGAGTGGGGAGCCTTGAGCAGCCTATCTGTCCGTGAAGGAGTGACCTCAGCACAAGAGTTGTAGTAATTGGTTGTTTTGGACCATTTCTAGCTCTTTTGAAGTTCCCTGTTTAAAATCCACCACAGAGCGATTTTTTTCTGGCTATACTACTCAGAGACAGCTCCACATGGTCCTGCAGAGTGGTCCTAGCTACAGAGAACTGAGAAAAGCGACTACTTTCCAGATTTAAGTATTTTTTTCTGTTTTTTTACTTGGAATACCTTATCTTGCTTATTTTAAACAAGCTTATACTGTTTTTTTAACTGTTTGCTGCATTTTATAGTATCTGCACTTAAAAGTTTACCTGGTCGAAAATTAATCGAAAATCTGTTGTTTGTTTGTTTAATTTAACTTTTGGGGCTGCCCACTAAAGTGTGCTAGCCTGTGTAACTGATTTATTGCTGCCTTCTGTATTTCTGGGTGTTTTCTATCTAAAAACAAAAAAAACAAAAAAAATAATCCTTGTTTTCCCGCCTCTCCCCGACTAGTTTAGACCAGTTTACAGGCTTTGCTGTATTCTGGGCTGTGGTGTAGTTCCTGTGTTGTCCATTACCTTACTTGGATAAGAAGGAAGTTTCTTTGCTCACCAGTGGGAGTGGGGAGCCTTGAGCAGCCTATCTGTCTCTGAAGGAGTGACCTCAGCACAAGAGCTGTAGTAACTGGTTGTTTTGGACCATTTCTAGCTCTTTTGAAGTTCCCTGTTTAAAATCCGCCTCAGAGCATTTTGTTCTGGCTATACTACTGAGATACAGCTCCACATGGTCCTGCAGAGTGGTCCTAGCTACAGAGAACTGAGAAAAGTGACTACTTTCCAGATTTAAGTATTTTTTTCTGTTTTTTTTACTTGGAATACTTTCTCTTACTTATTTTAAACAAGCTTATACTGTTTTTTTAACTGTTTGCTGCATTTTATAGTATCTGCGCTTAAAAGTTTACCTGGTTGAAAATTAATCGAAAATCTGTTGTTTGTTTGTTTAATTTAACTTTTGAGGCTGCCCACTAAAGTGTGCTAGCCTGTGTAACTGATTTAATGCTGCCTTCTGTATTTCTGGGTGTTTTCTATCTAAAAACAAAAAAATAATCCTTGTTTCCTGCCTCTCCTCGACTAGTTTAGACCAGTTTACAGGCTTTGCTGTATTCTGGGCTGTGGTGTAGTTCCTGTGTTGTCCATTACCTTACTTGGATAAGAAGGAAGTTTCTTTGCTCACCAGTGGGAGTGGGGAGCCTTGTGCAGCCTATCTGTCCCTGAAGGAGTGACCTCAGCACAAGAGCTGTAGTAATTGGTTGTTTTGGACCATTTCTAGCTCTTTTGAAGTTCCTTGTTTAAAATCCGCATTAGCGCAGCTTTGCGCGGTTGTGCACATAGTGCAGCGCCGGTTAAACTTTTACTTGCTCCGCCAAGTCTGCTCTTCAAATTTTCCCTTCGAAAGCTCTACTCTTAGAATAATCAGTCTACTCGTTATATTATAAGCCTAGCACTTGTTCTCAAAGCTTCTCTTCTAAGTAAGCACTCTCAAACTCAAGTAGCACTACATCCACCTACCACCCAAACCACTTTCCTTAAAGGCACAGCACTCTCTTACAATATTTTAGCATGTCGAGTGGTAGATTGCTAGCATCTTCTCCTGCTCAGCTGGTTAATCTGGGAATCTTGAGACAATGCTATAATTGTCTCATGTACACAGACAACCCTCTCCTCCTCCCAACAAACACAAATACATGTGAGAGATGCAACTATAAAGCCAAACTGGAGGCTGAACTCTCTCAACTCAGGACTGGCAAAACCAGACAGGAGGAGAAGGTAACCACACACACAACAAACCCAGTCACACATAGACCTACCCCAACTGCAAATCAAGCACATAATAACACAAAAACATACTCGGAGGCTCTATTAAAAAACTTACCAAAACAACAGAGGCTCCCAAAGCAGACACCCAAAAATCCACCACCTCAACACATAACACATGCAACACATACTTCAATAAATCACAGCCCTTAAGGCCAAACAATATGCCTGATACACTAGTGATAGGTGACTCTATAGTCAGACACACTGACGTCCCACTTACCAGGCTGAGCAAGGAGAGGGTAACAGTAAGCTGCCTATCGGGGGCTAGGATCCGCCATATAACACACACACTCAGGTCCCTCAAAAGCACGTACAAATATGACGCTGTCATTGTCCATGCTGGCGTGAATGACCTGAGACGTACCTCCTTGGACTACATGAAAAGAGACATAGAGGAGCTCTCTGATTATGTAGCCCAGGCTGGTATGACCCTGACCCTGAGCAGCATCCTGCCCTCATCAAGAATGATGCCACAATACAAAGACAAGATGATCAGCTTTAATAACTGGCTCAATTACTTGTGTCATTCTAGGGGGATCCATTGTCTGTCTGCTTGGGATGACATGCTGGACAAGCCACGCTGCTTCACAAGGGATGGCTTGCACCTGTCACCCCTGGGCTTCCCGATATTGGCTAAGGCTCTTGCCACCCCCATAGTGCCTTTTTTAGACAAGGCTGAAAAGATGAACCCACCTCCTTAGAAAACAAAAATGGAAAAAAATTAAAGGTAATGCTGCTCAATGCCAGAAGTCTAAATCTCAAGATGCAGGCTCTCGAAGCACTACTCAGTATGGAGAACATTGATGTCTGCGCTGTAACCGAGACCTGTTTCAAGGCTCCTGAGAGCACCCCAGCACTACCAGGCTTTACCTCGTATCATGCTTTTTGTCCCCAAAACCCGGGCCGAACCACAAAGGGAGGGGGAGTGTCCATATTCATCAAGGATACCAACACCTCTAGGTTAGTGGCAACTCATGAAGCATCGGAGACCATCCAGGTGCAGCTAACCGTAGGCAAAACTGCTATACAACTGGTTGCATGTTACAGACCACCCTCCCAATCTCAAGAACCCAACTCAGCCTTCCTGAAGACATTGGAAGATATGAATGTCTCACCAAATACCATCATATTGGGAGACTTTATCTACCATAACATAGACTGGGTGCACTATTCTAGCCCTAACACCCTAGCCCAAAGGTTCCTGGAATTCATAAACTAAAATGCAATGGAACAGCTAGTCACCTCTCCCACAAGGGGGGATAATATACTAGACCTGATCATCACAAACATGGGGACAAAATGTTCCACACTGGAAGTATTGCCCTCACTGGTGAGATCTGACCACAAACTAATCACCCTGGATATACATTTACCACCTCCACCCCCAGCACAAAAGGCTACAGTGAGAAACTTCTCAAAAGCCGACTTTACACTTCTCAAGACTGAGATGGTATCATTTAAGCCCACAGGGCCAATGGAAACCACATCCCACAATGCTGAATCCTACACAAATGCTTTCTACGGACATCTCCAAGAATGTATGGATTGTGCAATCCCAAATAAAACCAAGACCCTCTCCACCAAAGGAAAGCGTCCTGTCTGGTGGACCCCAGCCATAAACAAATTGTATAACAAAAGAAGGAAGCTACTGCAAGACAGAGCAAAATCCCATAAAGGGAAGGCATCTCTGATCAGCACTAGTAGAAAGCTACGTTCTCTCATAAAAATATCCATGGCCAACTTTGAGAGAAAAATCACCAAGGACACTAAAGATAACCACAAGGCATTCTTCAGTTATGTTAGAAACCTGGGCGGAAACACTCAGATATGCTCAGAGTTAGTACACAATGACAAAAAATTTACCGAACCCACAGATATTGCCAACATTCTGGCAGACAGGTTCAGTGCAAATTTCTCCCCTCCCTCACCTCCAAAAGAAGAAATACTCATCCCAGCTGAATGTAACCTCCCTGTCATCTCTGATGTCCAGGTGAGAACCACCCTCAGCAAAGCAAAAAACACAGCATCTATGGGACCTGATGGTATCCCCAGCTGCGTGATACGTGAACTCTAAGAGGAGCTAAACCCGCATATAAAAATGTTATTTAACCTTAGCCTTACTACAGGATATGTACCTGAACACTGGCATACAGCAACAGTGGTCCCACTCCACAAGGGAGGCTCCACTACAGACCCTGGGAACTACCACCCCATAAGCTTGACCAGCCTGGTTTGCAAAGCTATGGAAAGAATTATTATGGAAATCATAAACAACGACATTGGGGACCTACAGACACTTGATCCCACCCAGTTCGGCTTTGTAAAGGGCAGATCCTGTCTTTTGAACCTGGTTGACTTTTTCGAAACAGTCACTAGAGCCATTGATGAGGGCAAGGCAGTCCATACAGCCTACCTGGACTTGGCTAAAGCCTTTGACACAATACCCTACTCGGGGATCATAGATAAGCTAAACAGCTTAAATGTAAATCCATATGTCACAAGATGGGTTGCAAACTGGCTAAAGAACAGAACCCATAAAGTCAAGATTGCGGGAGCCATGTCAGAATCAAAGCCGGTCACAAGTGGTGTCACAGGGCTCTGTCCTGGGAACCCTCTTGTTCGGCATTTACTTCTCAGATGTGAAAGCAAACATGGGAGGGTTGTGGCTGACAAAGTTCACAGATGACTGCAAACTAGGCGCCATAGTCGACATACCAGCTGACACATACATCCTACAGAAAGGTCTCACCGAAACAGACAACTGGTGCCGGAATAACGGCCTTAAACTGAATGCCAAGAAATGTATAGTCATCCCCTTTGGGAAAAACAAAATACCCACAAATTATCACATAGACAGTAACCCACTGAGTACCGGAAAAGTAATCAGAGACCAGGGGACCCAAGTTGATAGTGACCTCACATTTGACACCCACATTGCCAAAGTGGTTAGAAAGACTTTCTACCTTGCCCACCTTATCATGAAGGGGTTCACATCCAGATCAAAGGAGGTCATCGTGCCCCTGTACTCCTCCCTTATCAGGCCCATGATTGAGTACAATGCCACATTTGGTATGTACCTCACCCGGCACTTACAACAGCTGAAGAGACCACAGAAGTACCTCACCAAGAGGATCAAGGGTCTCCACCATATGTCATATGCTGCCAGGCTAAAGAAACTCCAGCTCTATTCAGTAGCATACCGCCTGCTCAGAGGTGATCTGTGCTTGGCATACAAGGCCATGTCCAACCAGGAATTGATGGACATGCTCCACCTCAAAAAATCAAAATCCATAAGAACCACGAGAGCCAAAGATTTAAACCTCAGTACAAACATGAATAGAACATGCTGGAGGGACAGATTCATAACTCAGAGGCTTCCCATACTCTGGAACAAAATCCCAGTCCATGTTAGGCAGAGCCCCTCACTGACTCTCTTCAAGAGAAATCTTGATGAGTGGATGGGAGATCGTAGGTTTACCCCGGGGGTCACCCCTGTGTCGCTACTCAACAGAGGCACAGTAAACTAATTTTAATAAGTAAGGGGGTCTTCAATGTGTCACTACTAGACAAAGGCACAGTATTCTAAATTTATCCTATACACCTTAGTACCACTACATGGGGTGGCGAAATCCACATCTCTAGGGCTAGGCTTGCAAATGCCCCAGGGCAGATAGCCTAGTACTAAACTATGAAACTATGACCACTGTATTTACTAATATGTATATAGTCATTGTATACAAGATGGTGGAATCTTTAAACTGCTTTGTGTAAGCATGTGAGTGTCCTGTCAGTTTCTTGTTGATTTAATTAATGGTGTCTTTTTTTAATCTGTTTTTAACTTTACACCTCTGTCTTCCTGTTTTATGGGTATAATACATTTAAAAGACTGTTGTGAAACTGCTGCGGCTGTCTCGGTTAGAGGAACACAAGAGAATCAGAAGCCACATATCAAACTGTTCTGCAGGCAATAGGACAGTCAGTTCAAGTCTTGTGAAATCTAGAACAAATAAGTTCAACTTGCATAGGAAACGTTGAGTGGGTAAAATTTATCATGCATTCAGTGTACACTAGAAGGGTTGTAACCTTGCTTGCAGGAATTGTAATTTCTGGTACTATGATGAATAACTTGCAAACCAAGCAGAGCATTTTAGCAAGCTTGACTTAAAAGCAGCATCAAATCCTTGGTCTCACTGTAAAAGATGAAGTCCAATACAAAATCTGTATGATATGCTCCTCAGAGCCAAGCAATTTTTTTTGTTCAGTGTGCTTATAAAGTCTGCATCTATATAAAAATGAGGTTGATGAAATGTCTGAATCAGCAGACAGAGAGACATGAAAGTCGAGTATTTGAAATAAATACTGAGCAAACTTTTCTGTGTGGAAGAACCAAGATTCCCTAGAGTTCAGGCACCTAATTAAAAAGCATACTGTGAATATTTAAACTGCTAACAGGTGGTAGAAATACTTTGTTTAAAACTTTTCAATATATATAATATAAATTATAATATATAAATAAAAAAGTAGGGAAGCACAAGCTTGTTCAAGTTGAATCTACTGTTTGGAATACACATTGTACAAATACTATCTGTGATCTTTCAGTCTTCCATGGGGCATGCTCAATTTGTCTAAACAGTCACTCTAAATGTTGAAGCATGTACTACTGTCATAAGAGACATTTAGGGCCAGGACTATGAAATATGACATTAAACTAATAAGAATACATCCCATCAGTTTGCAGCCAGAAAAACATGTTGCAAGGCTGTCACAGTTATGGCTGCATCATACTCACTCACGTGATAAAACAGAATAAAACGTCAACAAGTAGAGAATGAATGTGTGTCCTAATGTGGTAATGAGTGAAGATACAAGCAGAAGGCAATGGCTTGCTTTAGTCCTAAATGCTTAGTGACAGTCCAAACAAATGTGGACATGAAATGCACACTGGTTCACTGAGTTCACGTTGCATCTTTAATTGCAAAACTCTGCCAATTTCAAAAGAGGTGACACCATCAGAAGGCTAAAGAAAGTACACATGTATATGTTTTGTCATAAGACAATAGTGTTCGTAGGTAGCAACTGACCTCTTCAGCACAACAAAAGTCAGTTGGCACTTTCAGAAGGGATATGCCCTCTCTCTCTGTTTTAATGGACATGCCTTTGGATTGTACAAATTTAGCAATTTTCACATTAACACAAAAAAACAGACCTACACACACACACACACACACACACACACACCTTTCATTGCCAGTGCTCATTTTGTTGCTGAATGTCAGATTCTGTCCTATAGTATGTATTAAAAAAAAACAATCTATGTTCCATTGTCTAGAACTAAAATAACGTGTGTGTGTGTGTGTGTGTGTGTGTGTCTGTGTGTGTCAAGGGAGATAACTACAGTTTAAGCAATATTCTACTCTGGGGCAAGAACTTTTGTACTGCTCCATCTCTGTGTGTGGTGAATTCTATAATACTGCATGCTACACGTTTAGCTTGAGTAGGACACAGCAAATTCAGAGAAGTAATAACTTGCATATTGCTTGGATATATTTGTGGTTGCTCTTATTTAAGGTATGTGAATGGTCTGTGTGAAGTGTTTTAGATGTTTACCAAAGTTAAGAACAAATCTTTGTGAATTAGTTCCTCTTTTTGTTACCAAACATTTCAGCACACTGTTACAAGCATGGACAGATTGTGCTGGTTATCATGAATTACTGTGCCGTGTTTCTGCACTTTATTTCCTACCTCTTTCTGCTGTTCTGGCACCACCATTCCCTCTATATCACTGCTACTGGACATAACAATACAGTGTTTCATACCTGTTTCATGGCAATGCCACAATGTACCTTTGTATTTGTCCATATAAATGAGGTAAGCTTTAATTAAAAAATACATGCTTTTTGTTACAGCATATTCTGCTGTCTTACCATTATAACAACATTGTGTGTGTGTGTGTGTGTGTGTGTGTGTGTGTGTGTGTGTGTGTGTGTGTGTACGTTCATGATGTATCTGCCCAACAGGTAAGCCAAGTGGACAGAGTCTGGGTAGCACTGGTACCATGACACTAGATTAGGAACCAGATAAGGGAGTACTTTGGAAATGTAATAGCTTTTCTAAAGGCTATCATGAGATTTGGAATAGTAAATCAGTGAATTGAGGTTTGGCCATTTTAGCTGGTATGCCTGAGTTTCCAGATGAGAATGTTCAAGTGACTATCTGGCCTATTTAAAGAAAAGATAAGATCAAATGGCAGATGTTACTGAGACATTCAGAGGAATACAGACTGCGTTTGCAAAACTGTTGTTGGGGAAGAGAAAGAAGTACTGTTTGAGGCTGAGGTAATCGGCTACAACTCAGGAGTCTTATGGGATGTTTGTACATACCAGAGAGGCAGTAGTGACGTAAGAAAACAAATGTTACTTGTGCAGTGTTAGAGAAACTTTAATAACTGACTATCACTGCTCTAGTAATGGCCTATTGCTGTGCAAGTGACTTGGTAAGTATACATTTTATGTTATGACATTACTGAATGTCATACGTCTCAACCTACAGACATTGAAAATAAGTGCAAAGATCCCTGAAAAGTAGATACATTCAACCAAAAATGTGGATATTTAATTACCATAAAATTTGAACATCATATCGTGAATAACTCTTTCTACTTCCTGTTGAAATGTGGGATACCACTGAGAAAACTGTTTAAAAAACTGAGTAGCAAAAATGATGGAAACATGTAAGCTCATTATCAAAGAAGCTGTACAAAATCTGCAGGCTTCAATGAACCGTATTGCAAAATTTATTTTTCCATCTGAAAATAGGGAGATGTAAGATGTATGCCCTATTCCTTTAAGCTATTGGTACCACTAGTATGCTGTTCATGTAGTGTGGTTTTCGGTGCAGTGGACAGTTTCAGAAAATTGTGTGTGATGAGGAGGATTCAGAAAACTGTGTCTTTAGAAAGGCACAGAAGAAGCTTATCATATATCCATTTTTATAATATACAAACCAAAGGGTAAAAAGGACACACAGATAAGCCATTCAGTAAAAACTGCAAGAAAATCCCAGCCAAGCTAACATTTTCATTGTGTGATACCTCAAACCTCCTGCAGTAGAGGCCCATGGGAAATATGCAAATGATCCGTTAAGGACATCAAGTTTTTCAGGTACATGGCTTCTGAATTTCCATGACTTCTTATGGTTACATCCAGTCTAATAAAGTCAACCCCCACTAGCTGTGGACGTGCATGTTTCAGCCTTTTTATTGACATCCTCAGCAGAGCATAAGTGGATAGTTTGAATATACTTCAGAAACACAAGGTCTGTAAACCCAGCTGACACATATAAAGATTAAGATGCCTGCAAAATATCCCAGCTAACATCCAAACCAAAGGTTAAAAAGGACACATAGACAAACTATTCAGTAAAAACTGCAAAACTAGAGTTTTCAGTGTGATACCTTGAAACTTCTGTATGAACAGCAGTGGGCTCAGAGCTGAATCCTGTTACACTCCCATCAGGAACCCCTATGTGAAATCAGTATGGTTGAGAGGTGTGATGGTCCATCTTTTCACTCGCCACTTTTTCCTGTACTCTTCCTTTCTTTTGATGATTTCCTGGACTTCTGCATTCTACCACCAGCTTTTCTTATGCACCTTATTTGCATACCTGGCTTTACACACATCTGTTCTGTAGTTCTCACACACACTATTTTGATGTGTTGCCATTCTTCAGCTCCACCTATTTTTTCTTCTTCCTCAGGTACTAGAGCCTTAAGTAAATCCTTGAATTCCTGTGCTTTCTCTCTAGTTAAATTCCAAGTCTTCAGCCAAGTCTCTGTGGACCCTAGAGCTTTTTCTTAACCGTTGCTTGGAGCTGATCATGGTGCCCAATGGTTTATGTTGTGAGTTGGCTGATTCACTTGGAATGACTTTGCAATCTCTGATTCCATCCCACTGCTATTTCCATAACTAGGAGGAAGTCTACTTGGAGTTGTTGGACATGACCCCAATTTTATTTTTAGGAACAACATGACCTTAAAAAGAATGTTGTGTTATGGGCCTAAAAATCTGGAAACAAAAACCTTACTGAGAGCAGGAACATTTCCCTGTGGGAAATGCAAAGCATGTTCCTTTATTGTTCACGACCAAACATTTGTTCACCCTATCACTGAAAGGAAATTTATTCCTAGATTATCACTTATATGTAATAGCAATTTCTTAGTGTATTTGGCAACCTGCACACAATGTCATTTTCTTTATGTAGGAAAAACAACATGCTTAAAAACAGGGTTTTAGAATATCTTAGCAATACAAGGAATAATGTACATACAAATGCTTTGGCTGCACATGCAGAAACTACAGGACACAGTGTTTTTTATTTAGAGTTCTCCAGATTGTTAGAACTGCCAGGAGAAGGGGTAATTGGAATAATTATTTATAGAATTTAGAAGTAAAATAGATAACATCACTACAAGCCCATAGAGATCCAGGCCTGAATGCAAGTGTTCCATTGATGCCAGCATTAATTAAGAGACGTTGATTCTGATTTGTTAATTTTAGTAACATGTGATTTTAATTTGTATATATTGGATCTGAAGAAGTGGTAGCTCTGTGAAAGCACTCATCCTTCTACAATTCAGCCATTAAAAATCAAGTTTTGGAAGATAACGCTTTATTTGTCTCTGCTCAGCTTGGTTGGTGTGCTCACATTTTGACTTGTTATTTGGAATCTATTGTGTGTTGTGAGCAACCTTTGGCAGCGTGTGTGCTTTTTGTTTTTCACGTACACACCTATATTGTACATATATGATAGAGAAATGCAACAAATCCTAAAATGTTGTGCCATTTCATTATAATTCAGGAAGATCTAGGAAAAAAAAACATGATGACTGCAAGCTAAAAAATACATTTAAATTTGTGATTATAACATTCTCGATCTTATACACAGATAAAAAAAAATACTTGTGCATGAAGGGCTCAACCCTCCACACTCCAGAAACTTCAATACACTAATTCCATGATCACACAATGGTGAAACAAGTGAAAGAAATCAAATGATCCTGTGTTTGACCTTATCAATGTCAACTATAACATATTATGATGTAATTCCTCAATCCATCCATCTATTTACAACCTCTTTTTCCCATACGGGGCTGGGTGTCACATCAACAGTGACAGTTACCTACAGCCAAGGTTTACACCACTGGGTGGCTAGCCCTGTTGCAGAAAAATGTGTGAGAAGTGGGATATCTATTACTAACTTGACCACTCATATGAACAAAACAGCGATATACATTTTGCTAATAGGATGTTATGAAACATATATCTGGCATATTATGAGGTTATTTCTTTATCTGCATGTTTGGCATGTCATCAAAAGTTTATTGCATCCTGTTGAGTCATCATCTCTATCAAAAATTCCCCTGAATCTATTTACCCTACTTGCTGAAAAAGTAAAGTAAAAATTAAAACATGGTGGAAGAAGAGGGTCAACATCGACAGTCATAGTTTACCTTATCCCACCTATAATAACCACATAGCCATATCTATACTTAAAGACATAATAAAACTGAATATATAACATAGTTTAAAAAAGGAATAGCACACACTGCACAAAGAAAATGCACATACAGAGCCCCCCCCCCAGGGGGGGGGCTGCTTATCAAAATCAACCCCAAAGAAAATTAATTTGTTTTAGTAATAAGTTAGAAGAAACAATAAATAAATACTGAATGCAACTATCAGATTAGAATACAGCATTAGTGGCAAATAACTCCCATTATTTCTATCTGCCTAATATAAACAAATATCATAACTAAAGTACAAAATTTATGAAATCCTATCATAATCATTAATGCACTAGCAAAGCACACACACACAAAAAAAATGGACCAACGCCAAAAACGATGAAAAGGAGATTCAGAGCTATACTAAAAAAAACACCAACGAGTGACTGTTTGGTATAGGCCTATAAAAATGCTCTTGTAAATACACAGTAGAAAAAGACAAATAACACAACCCATGGGAAATACTATTGTTACCTAAAAAGATACAGAACAAGGGGATATAAGAAGCATATAGAGTTTTGATATGAGTAACTCATGAAATAAATTGTACTGTAGGACTATGGAACTTATTTCATTAAATATGTTCCCAGTCCCTAAAGCTATAGTATAAAACATGTCATGCATCATATACCAGACTCACATACATTCAGTTTACTAATACGGAATAGTGTTTAAGCAGCAAATTCTTGTAGGTTGTTTAAACTCAAAAAACAATTATTTTAATACCCCTAAAGTTGTAGTACTGGGTATGTCAGGGATCATACACTAATGATCCTTAAATCAGTGAATACTGATCTCTTGATGAAAAATAAAGGCCATTTTGGTAATACACTTGATAACATATCTGCCAACTCATGTAACATAGCATAATATAGATGATTTTGATCAAATTTGCCATCGTAACCACTAACAATCCTTAAAACAGTGAACACAGATCACGTGTTCAAACCCTAATGCCATTATGGCCATGCACGTTTTAGCATATCTGCTCATAGCGTAATATAGATGATTATGACCAGGTTTCCCACTGTAACCACTTTATTGTGTGTTTGAGACATGGATGCCAAGAAATTCCTCTAGAGACTGCAGGTCAGCTATAATTGATTGCAAATGTGTCTGCTGAACTATACAATGCATTAAGCAGACTGCTGCACACAAAAAGTAGAGCGACTATGGGATAGAATTAAACAGTGAGTGTAAACATGGATATGCCCAGATTCTCAGGTAGAACCTACCATTGTTGTAACTTTACCAGCAAATAACAAACCTAACAAACAAAAACTAGTATGTGATTTTTTTCTCATAAATTTCCACACTGCATTCAGGTTTATATACATATAACTGCAAACAGCAAAAGCAAATGCAACTTGCTGAAAATTTAGTTTGATATTAGATTCTATGTTAGAATCAAATAGCAACAATATGAGATGAAGGCTATAGGTGTTCATTTGTTGAAGGGAAATGACAGAGGTATTGATTAACATGTAAAGTTAAAAGTACATTGCTATTCATATTAAAACCATATCACACCATGGTCTGTTTTATGGAATAAATGGTGAAGCATTGATTGTAAATCTGAAAGACATTCAGATGTTGGAGATCCCCACTTTTTTGAAACTTGTCCTATTTAAGCTATGTTTATATGTTAAAATTATATGTCAGTCATCATGGTTCTTGGCAGATGCATTGTTTATATCAATACCTACAATCTAATGACATTATTAAATTATTATTATTATATTATTATTATAGAAACAACAGAGCTCCAAGTACAAAAAGAATATATACTAACTTAATTGTGGCTTCTCTGAATATTCACCTGCCCTGAAGTGCCATGTTATTGGAGTTAACATTTGCCTATCAAGCAAGGATGAAAGGGGTGCAGAAAGAAAAAAAAAAATTTAGAATTCAGTGTTTCTCTGAATGAAACAGTAATTTCACAGTGTAACAGGTCTTGATTTACTGAGTTTCAATTTTCTTAGAATGAGCTGTATTCCCAAATGTATTATTAATGTAAAGTTACATGGAAGCAATATGACAATCAGTTATATGTAATGCCATACTAATATACCCATATGTATGTGTTGAGAGAGTGTGTGTGTGTGTGTGTGTGTGTGTGTGTGTGTGTGTGTGTGTGTGTGTGTGTGCGTTTATAAACTCAGTTCCTCGGCTCCATATTTTTTCAGCTTAATTTTCTGTTTTAACAAAATCAATAATTCTTTTATTTATTTCTGCTTGCTTTGAGATCTAGTTTCAAATAAAGTTATGATTCTGAAGTCTAAAATCAAAAACTAAAACTAGGGCCAAATCTCTCCAGGCCATGACAGAACAGAAGAGCAGTTACTATTAACTGCAAATAAAATAAAGCATTCTTTCTTTCATTTTATAACTATCTCAAAGCACAAAAGTACCTGTCAAAATCTCCACTGCATTTGCTATTTCACTTCCTTTAATTCTGCCTGCCAACAGCTATAAAATATTTTTCGTATTAGATGGTCAACTTCTTCCTTCAAATTGCTAACAATAAATGAAGCCAGGAAATCACACAGTTAAAGTCTTAAGCTGCACTTCATCTTGCCCTCTGGCCGCATAAACAAAGCCCACAGTGTTTTGTAACTGTTCTTTAAATGCATTCAGGCCTACGAACTAAGTGCTGCGTACTTTGCTGCCATTTTACAAAACAAATCTTCCTAGAAGAGAACATAATCATTACAAAATCTTGACGTAGCCACCAAAAGTAAAAAAAGACAGCAGCATACAATATTTCCGCATATGTGATACAGTTCAGGTAAATGCAGGGCAAGCAAAACACACAGCTGCACTTATAGATTTGTACAAGATCCAAAAAGAAAATACCAGATAATAAATCTTAATACTGCTCACCTTATAATTTTATTGAAAATCTTTGTTCTATGAGTTTTATGCATATGTATGTGTGTATGAATAGAAAAGTCCCTCTCTGTAAAGCATTGAGGAAGAGGAGTTCCCAGTGGTGGCAGCAACTGCTTTCTCATGATGTAGCTTGCCAGGTGACCAGGCTATTTACCTTTTAATATGAATAGGTCAGTGTCACTTCTGAAGTGTTCTACACATAGAATAGTGTACAGGAGTTGGTGGAAGGGTTTATGTTCATTTGGTCAAATACATGGTTAATGTGTAATAATTTGAAGTCTGTAAATGGTAAGGAAGAGGTGATTCATGCACTGTTGGATGGAGAATTGGCACCGGGTAGGATATTAAGTCCTTTTGATGTCCCCCTGTTTGAGTTATTTTGAGCATCTCTGCTAGGTTTACTCCCTAACAGCTATCCAGGGGAGTAACATCTTGTAAATCATTTGTCGTTCCCTGGTGGGGGGGGGGATTCTGCTAAAGGTAATAATGATAAACATGATGCCAAGCTGCAGTACATATTCTTGGGTGAGATGGTGAGGGAGATTAGGTCATTCAGTAACTCTTGGTTGAGAAAGTTAGATATATAATCAGCATTTGGATTGCTGCCAGGGAAGGAGCAGGACTGGTCAATTTTGAGGATGAGGTTGAATGGTAAATTTTATTTTGATAAGGTGATGCCCATGGGCTGCATGTTAGCTTGGGCTACTTTTGAAAATTTAGCACTACACTACATTGGTTTTGGTAGCAAAGGGCAGAATCCATGATGGCCAGTCATTATTTGGATGACTTTGTATTAGCTGGGGATGGTAAGAATGAATTTGAGGCTGACATGATATTGTTTAAGCAACTGTGCTCAGTGTATGGGGTACCATTGTTGAGGGGCAGGCAAGAAAGCCCATCCAAGACTCTGTCATTCCTTGTTCTGAAGGCTGATGCAGAGGTAGAAGTGTTTGGAATGCTAACTAAAAAGGTTGATAAACTGAGAGGTAAGGCTGAGGCATTAGCCATCAAGAACAAGATTAGAGTCAAATTATTGAAACCTTTGGGTTGCTAAACTTTGCATGTCATGCAGTGGGTCAGAGATAAACTTTCACAAGATCCATGGCTAATTTGCTTGTTTTAACAAAGTGAAGACATTATTTTTGTGAGAGTGGACAAAGAGGTCAAGAAGGACATGTTTGTTTGGAGTTTCTCCAGCAGTTTAATTGAGCATCTTTCTAGTAAGGTGAGTGGGTATCTTTGTCCAGAACTGAATCTTTTTTAACACGGCTGGAGGTCTGGGCATGGGTGCTTACTTCAGGAGCAGTTGGTTTGTAGAAAGATGGGCAGAATGTTGTCCTGACAAGTGGAGGAGAGACATCACTTTCTTGGAGATGATACCTATTTGGGCTTCTGTAGTGGTTTGGCAAGCAGAGTTTCAAAACAAGAAGGTGGTTTTCAATTTGGATAACTTGGCAGTAGTGTAGTTACTGTCAAGAAAGACAACAAGATTAAAGTTAGTGCAAGGATTAGTGTTACATTGTTTAAACACTAACCTTTAGTTGAGCGACAGTTCACAAACACTGTCACCACAAAAAGAGAGACACGGATGTCTGGAACTGGTCCACAAAAGTTTATTTGATAAGGGCCTCATTGAGTCAAATACAAGACTTCATCAGATCCCAGGGATCAACTGATGGCTATTGTTTGCTTTTGAAATTGGTGGAATTTGGATAGTAGATGGGGGGTGTAGTCAGGACCAACAAGGTACACTTGATAGCCTTAAGATCTGTAGCAAGGAGATAAGGATGTCACAGAAGTTGGCTAATTTTGAGGATCCTGAAAGGGTGTGAGAGAGTAAGACCTAATTTGGCTGAATGTTTATATAAGGCTGCTCATTCCCATTTTGAATATGTATTGTGGGATACACTATTAGTTTTTATGTACGTGTGTGGGGACATTTTGGGTTAGCAAAATGATAGACAACTTGAATTGGGAAGACATAAAAATTACACCATTGGGAGTGCTGTAGTTAAGAACAGCCATGATGGATCACATAGGTAAAAGCAGGCAGGTGGTGCTGCCAGGAGTGGAGAGATGTTTGTCACAAGGGCTTAGATGGGCTGGCTTTTCAGGATTGCTGGACTTGGAAAGCCTTGGAAGTGCAGGGTATAAGTGGGAACAATTATTCCACTCATTCATTCAGGATGGGAAGGACCGCTGATTAGGCAGATGAAGGCAGTTTGGTAGATATGATAAAGAGGGCTAGCAGATGGCATTATAGGAGGGAGAGGTTGTGATGCTGAGGCTGATATGTTTTTATTTTTGTATTTCAGATAAGAAGGAGATGGTCATGATGGACAATCCCTTGTGTATTGGGTATCTTGAACAACAAAGGTGACACTTGGAGATTTGGACCCATCTCAATGGCAAGTGTGGTGGGGGTGGACAAAGGGGTATGAGATGGTTTCAATTGATGGCAGCTCTGGAGGAGGTAAGTAAAAACATGGCAATCCTTAAGGTATAGTGATACGCTTAGGGAATGCTATTGGGCTAATACCAAAGAAGAAACTGCTTTCCTCAATTATAAGGCATTTCCTTTTGGTTCACCAAACATTTCCTGGTATATTGACATATGGTGGGCAATATCCCTCATGTTACAGTGGAAGGTAGCAGCTAAATTTAAGGCACTGAAAAGTGTGAAACGTAACACAAATGCCTATAGCCCATTACATTCTACATACATTAATGAAGTATCTTAGGAGTGCAGTGGTGCAACAGTTTATTAAAACCACAAAATGAAAAACAAAACACTTAAATATAACAACAAAATGGCCAGTAGATCCAAACAATAATATGTATTGTTTATATCTACTGCCCATATTGTTGTTATATGTAAGTGCTACAACAGTTTATAACAAGCTACATCACTCTTAATTACACACAAATCTTTCCAGCTGTATCACTCAACATACAAACCAATTTTGATTATAGAGGAATAAAAGGATAATACTATAGATGCCCTTTTTGCAGTGAAAATTTCACCACTGGAAACAGGCAGCTACATGAGGGTGATAATTCAGTCGTGAATGTTTACTAATGCAGAAGGAGTGTACTTTCAGGAATAATAAAAGTAGCACTTGTGGTCTCTGGCCATAAATATAGGTTCATATTTGTCACTTTGTCAGTGGCAACCACTTTAACATGAATAGAAATCATATATTTAATCCTTGCCATATCTGCAGTGGTACTGTTTTTATTAAGAAGTACACTTATCCATTTTATTATTTTTTTCTTCCTGTATTTTACTCATTTGGGAGGATTTTTAAGTTATTTAAAGGGATGCATCATACTGCAAACAGTATTATAGAAACAATAGACCTATAACACTTCTGTGCATTTTGAGGATTGCAGTGGACTACAGCTATTAATCACATATTTTATCTTCAGTAACCTGATTAGTAATTTATATACAAATAGGTTAGATTTCTTATATAGCTTAGCTGTTTAAAGACATTGTGAGTTAGCACAGGCTGTATCATTATGGATCTAAACCAGTTTAAAAAAAATATATTTGTTAGATTAAAAGGTGGAGTACAGTTAAGTTTTTTTTTTTCAATTTTCTAATAAACAGCAGAAAGAATATATTATTTTGTCTCCTTTCTGGTTCTGTGAAACAAAATCCGACTTCTTCAATTGTTAGAGTTACACTATATTAATACAGTTTGCCTTTGCATATTAACTTAAGTTCAAGCTGAGGACAGAGGATGGAACATATTTTAAGTGAATAATGTTTGGAGGTTAAGTAGGTTGGTCAACTGGATCATATTTTGATGAGTATGGAGTGGATAATGATGAAGGGACAGGTACTCAGATACAGAATCTGTGGAAATGCAGGTGGAATACAAAGATAAAGTGATTGAGGGTTATCCCAAGGTAATGGGATGTTGGGGGGTATCACTGAAAGGGAGTAATGGCAGCATGGACGCTACATTATAGTGCAGACTGGGGAATATAAAGATGGACCGGAGAAAGGGTTAGTGGAACTATATAGTAGGAGAGGGGAGATGCATACAAATGTGACATCAGAACAGGCAGATGAAAATAAGATCAAAATGTTTTTAGGAAAGGTGGGTAGAGATAGGCTTGTAGGAAATAGGACTGAGACTGTGGGCTAAAGGAGATGCAGGAGTGACACTGCAGCGGAAGAAGCAGGTGGTGATGATTTGGTGATTAAAGAGAGAGCAATGGCATCAGGTACGTATGGGTTAAAACTTGAAAGACGCTGGTAACTTTCTACAATTGGCCATACGAGAGAGTGAGGAGCATGTGGAATATGATAGAGAAAATGGAAGGGGAAGCTACAGGATGAGTTTGAAAGAAATCATTTGTAGAGAGCAGTGAGACAGAGCAAAGTCATTGCGGTAATTAAGTACATGAAGAGGGAAGATGGAGAAGCAGGGTTTCCTAGCTGGATTGAGGATGAGAGAGAACTGCCGGTGGTTTGCAGTGAAGCTCATCTGAGATGATGGGTACCGATATGAGTGAAGTGATGGCAGTGTGGAAGAGAGGATACCAAAGACACAGCCAGTTACAGTTCTGCTTTGGTTCACACTGTAGCTGCTAGCTGTTTACTATGAGTTTGTTTGCTACTTTACCAAGGGTCTTGCAGAATTTGCTGTAGACAGCACTGACTGACATTATGAAAATGTGGTCTCCACAGAGAGTTGCCAACTGATTTCGTGGAGGGGGAGAGAGGGTGCCACAAAGGGAACAGCTAGGTTTCTCTCATTTTCTGAAAACGTTTGAGATATTTATTGGGATTCCATTTCTGAGATGTTGGAAAAAGGCTGTTGACACATTTTTTCTGAATGATAGATTTAGTGTAATGCATAATGAGCTAAGGTTAGAATAGTGGTTAAAGGAGAGAAGCTGGAAGCATGTTTGTTGGACAGAGGAACAAGGCAATAGTGTCAGTTATTCCTGACTGTTTATCTTGGCATGGATATGGTAACATAGAGTGTGGTGAGTATTTGAAAGGATTTGGGAGGTAGTATGGATACATAATTTTATTCTACTCTCCGATGAGCATATGGTACTTTTATTAGTGTCAGTAACATGGAACAAAAGGTTCTGAAGCTATGCAAGAACCTTGGAAGTGCAATAAGATTGTGATTTGATATGCAAAAGCTAATGGTGCACAAGCAATTGCTGACTCTTCCATGCTCACTTGCATCTTGCAAGAAAGACATGCAGAACCAGTAACTGTGTATCAGTCATGGCCTTAAGATTAATGCCAAATAATGTAATGCAGTTGGCTTTGGGAAACAGGTCTGTCCAACTGATTACCACATAAATGGGATACACATGAAAAAATACATTTAGAGAGCTAGTAACTTTCATCTGTGATTTCTATCCTTCAATCGTCATTTGCAAGTTACAGTTATGAAATCCTTCTAACTTGTCCACTTAATTACCAGAGGTAATTAAAGGTATATATCCTGCAGATCCAATGAGAGCATAATCTAATATCTCTCCTAGATCAGACCAATCACAGAACTCAATGCACTGTTTGGAATGTACCATCTCATGCACTTTGCCTAAAGAGAAAAGAAAAGGCTGCAATGTTTTCTAAAAAGTATCAAGGGACTAAGTTCCTAAGTTACCCAGAAAAATGAAAACCCTCTTGCTTTTTTCTGTCTTACACTTGTAATTCTCCGTGCTTTACTTCTTCTTACATATTGATCTCTGTCTTGCCTCCTAGGCTATGAAAGATCCTGTCCTACTAGTTATCCTCCAGCTCAGAAATATTGACGATACTAAGAACATTCTCTCCTCTATGAAGACCTAAACTTCATTTTGACAGAAACATGAACTCTTAATAGATCCATCATCCAATGATGCCTCTACCTATGAAACAAACCACCGCTACATGTCAAACATTATTCTGCTTTGTTGACTGGATGGATGACTAGAAATTTACTCTTAGTGTAAAGCAGGATGATATTCATTTGAGAAGAGTGGCAAATCCACCTATTACAATCTCTAGGCTTCATGGCTAGGTTCTGTATGATCACCCAGGCCAACACCTATGAACATATATGATTAAGAAAGTGGTTACCAGTGTTAGAGAAAGGCATGAAATATTTGCTAATAAAGATTTAACCCTGTTCAGTGGGGATTAGAGAGAGATGTTAAGCAGACTAGGTGTAGAAAAAAGGTGCTGAACAGGTACAGTGCTAGTGTAGAGTCGACAGTTTTTTTTCTTCTTTTTTTGCGGTGGCGTGGGTGGTAAGGATTTTGCACTAGTTAAGAAAGTTGTTGTAGGCTTGGCAGTGCAGGTGAGAAGGTGGTCAGTTCTACTGTTGACAGTTTAATTCTGACATTGGAAAAATTTGGTTTGTAGATGGAGGGGATGATGTAGTCAGGACTATCAAGGTGCACTTGATGGCCTTAAGAGCTCTAGCAAAGGTATGAGGTGTTAAAGATGTTACAAAAAGTTTGTTAATTTTGAGGATGGTGAAAGGGTGACAGAGTAAGGGATAATTAGGCTTAACATTAGCATAAGGTTGCTCATTGTCATTTAGAGTATGTATTGCGGGCTATGCTATTAGTTTTTATGTATGTATGTATGTGGGGGCATTTCATGCAAGCACAATGTTAGACATGTATGACAGGGTATTTTAGGTAAGCAAAATGCTAAGCAACTTGAATTGGGAGGATGTAAAAATTACACCACTGCAAGTGTTGTGGTTAAGAGGATCAGTGATGGATCATATGGGTAAAAGCATGTAGTTGTTTTTGCCAAACCGGGAGAATGCTTGCTATGTCTGATACAGTGTGAGATAGCATAGCATAGTGAGATGTTTGGCACAAGGAGTTAGATGGGCTGGTTTTTCAGGATTGCTGGATTTGGAGAACCTTGGAGGCACAGGGTCTAAATGAGGAGAATTATGCCACTCATTTACTCAGGATTGGAAGGACTTCTGATCAGACAGATTAAGGCAATTTGATAGATTTGCTTGAGTTATATGTTGATATCACAGAAAAATAAGTAGATGGAGATGCAGATGATCTGTGGTAGAATTGCAGAAGGTGGGAGTGGCACTGAGAATAGGCATAATAGTTTGAGGGTTAGACAGCAGACAGTAGGATAGGAAGGCTGTATTTCAGCAGACATTTGGAGAGAATATGAACCTGAGACTAGAAGGGCAGATCAACTAGGTATGCTGGAAATCTGAAACTAGAATTTAAGAAAGAACATTTTCTAACCTTAGAGGAAGCAATAATGACAGTGTGCTGAAAGGAAGAGAAGGTGGCAGTGCTTTTTTGAGGGTGAGAGTAAAGTAATTATAATGGTGAGGAATAGTAAAATGCTGAAAGAGATCCTCTGTAAATGGTATAACAGTGAGGATACTGGTGGGATCTTTTTACAGGGGCATTTGAGAGAGCATTTAAGGAGCGGGTAAGAGATTATGTGATTGAGAAGGGTTTCCATATGGAAATTGAGGAGTTAAATGTATGACAGGTAACTGGAGGGTGTGAAGTAAAGGTTTTGTGCAAAGGCATGAGATGGAATGATGATCCAGCAAGAAGTGTGGTTTGCATGCTAGCTGCTTCATTTTGTTGCCTGGCAAAGACTAAATGCTTACCCAGAGCTAGACCTTTTTTCTTTTAGCTTCCTTAGAACATACACTTACAATACCTTTTTGAAACTTAATACTCCGCTAGAAGCGATACATTTTTAAAAAGGTGTCTTTTTTCATTATGTCACCTATGTAGAAATATCTCTTATGGCCATTAACAGTTCATTGTTCAAATGTTGCAGCCAGCCAGTAGTCACCTTCTCCACCACATAATGGGCATGGCCATCCTTCCATTACAGATCTATTACATACCTGAGTGCAACATAGTAAAGGCTTTACTGCTGTGTGCCATGGAGCTATCCAATATTCCTGAACAATGTGTCACACGGATGGCTTTCTACACTAGTTCTGGGGTAATTTTAGTCATTCTATTTTTTTCCTTTGGTGTCAATCTTTTTTCAAGTATTTTAATATATTTGAGACTTAATTTTTTTTTTTAGTTCATTTATGCTCTTTATTTTAAACTGTTAGAATGTTTTTTTTGTTTACAACACCTTTTCCATTTGGCTAATTTTGGTCAGTGTTTTATTTTACTTTTCATTCTTTTAACTTTTACATTCATGTACAAGTGATCGTTATTTCTACATTTTCTGGCTTTATGTGTATGTCTGTTTTGCATGCACAGTATGTTAACTTTTACTTAATAGCTGAGCTTTAGCAAAACAATAGACATTTTGAAGAAAGGCAGGCTATTGATTACATTTTATAACAAAAATGATAAGTTTACCAAGGGAAATTAATTATGGGTGTAGGAGTAGTGACTGGATCTTTTATAGCTTAATTGCAACATGAAGTACAGATAATCTGTGAAAAACTAGACAAAATTAAGTCTGTGCACCTTAAAGATGTCTTAGACTAGCAAATCAGCTTGAAAGCCAAGCTTCTGTTCTCTGCAAACTGAAAATGAAAAAAAAAAAAAAAAAAGAAAAGAGTTGCTGTAGAAAGTGGAGTAGATTGTTTGTCTGATAGCAAAGCTCCAGAAACTGCAGGTTAAGGTTGAGTCACAAAAATCACACTTGGAACATGTGTTGTTAAAATGACAACACGGAAACTTGAAAATATAATTCAGGTCTACACATAGGCAATAACTCACCATAATGAAGGGTTTCAAGATCAAGACAGCATTTCCCTACAGCAAAAGCAAGATACTTTGGCCTAGCTTTTGCTAAAATCATTTAAAACTGAGACTGTAAACATGAAAGCCACATTTCTCTTTACAAGGACTTTACAAGAAAAGATGATGTTCTTCATAATGCCTTAGCATTGGCTGTATGAATTCTATCCTGCAAAGGATACAACAGCCGGCCAGCTTCCAAAGCTTCAGTGCACCTTCCACATGCCTAAATTGTCATGCAGCTTGAGCTGAGCTGACTAAAAGACAAGTTTGGTACAAAGCCCTCCAGAGTTTTACAGCTGCTGAAGACTATACTCCTCCTAGGCTTTTAAGGGCTGAAGGTCTTCTTGTGCTTTCCTCAGCTTGGCAGTTAACTTCCATTTGAGAAAAAAACTTCCATTTTTTTATTTTCCTACTGATATTTTACTTCGCTCTTCAGGGAAGTTATTGTAAAGCTAGGATTGTTGTGTTTTAGCAGATTGTAGACTGTAGAACTAAAAAGCCACACAAACTAGTGAAAACGAAAAAGCCGAGGGAGCACACCACCAAAGTCAAGTACTTCACAAATGCAGTACCACCGCTGTAAACATCCAAATGCCAGGTGGAATAGAGCAACGAAAACTTTGTTGTGTAAACGTTAGAACTTTTATTTTAAACAAGCACTTTCGGAAGGCTTCGTATCCTTCCTTCCTCAGACGAAAACAAAACACTGAATTACAAGACAACTCCCTATTAAATAGGGTGACAATTATTCAATTAACAACCTCTCAATTGAGGTTGATCATATACCAGTCTTCTAAATGTTGTTTAAAAACGGCTCGTTTAAGCTACACAATAACTAGTGTAATCTAAACCATAGATCCTACCCTATCTAAACTATGACTATAAAACTATAAACTATAAAAAAACGTACTGTCCAACGAATAAGTATTCACATATAGTACTTCGCCAAAATTCCAGCACAAGGCAAAATCTTTACCTTCGTAAAAGGCGTGTACTTATCTTCCAAGGGATCATTTGCTCTCTCAAAAAGGTGCCAGATTTGGAGCAAAGTTATTGGATACTAGTTTATTTAAAAGAACATCATTTTTGCTTACCCCATACGATCTGAAGAAGGTGAAAACTGAAAGCGCTTATCGTGTATTTGGGGTTTACTGCTTTGGAGTATTTTCCTTTGATATTATGTCTTTGTGAGATTCAGCAACGAGAAAAAATTGTTTGTTTTACGTGTACAATTTTACGAAGGTAAAGATTTTGCCTTGTACTGGAATTTTGTGAAGTACTATATGTGAATACTTATCCGTTGGACAGTTTGTTTTTTTATCAGCTGAAGGACAGCATTTAAGCCCCATTTTGGGACCATCTACCTTAATGTATGGTGTAATCTGGGAATTGTTATTCCAGGATCATTGCCAACACTGTTACCAATAGGATCGAAAGGTTTCTTAATTTAACAAGTATTTTTATGCTTGTTTTTATTCAATAAATAGACCCGCAGGATTTTATTTGAATTTGAGTCTATGAATTTACTTTGGCTGTGGTGCAACAGTTTGATTTTTCAGTATCTTTGATCCCTGGGACCACTTTCAAGTGGTTAAAGACAATACTACAGCAACTAGCAATGATCACTGGGGTTGTACTACCTTTGCAGACTAGCCACATTAGCTTGGGATATAGTTTCACAGCACAATCTCACCCTATAGGCATCCTATATTCTGTCTAAGGAAAACTGTGTCTCAAACTAACTATGCTAGTCAACCTTACTTTATTTTCCATAAGGACAGGGTTTCCTTTAAGAACTAATCCTTCTTGTATGCCTAAAGCAGTATCTGAGTTTACTTTTAGTCAGACTATCCATCTCCCAGCTTTCTTTCGTGAATCTAAAAATTGAGGGAGAAAGGATGCTCCATACCATGGATGTCACAGACAAATCAGGCACTATGTTGACACAAGTGAGTCTTTCAGATCTTCACATTTATTGCTCACTTCTTGTGAAAGAAAGAAGGGACAACCAGTGTCAAAATAAACTATTTCCAAATGATTGTCTATGGCTATTACCTTTTGTTATACTCACCATGACAAATCTATTCCAGGCATGGTCAAGGCCTATTCTAAAAGAACCTTGGCTACTTCATGGCTTTTTGGAAAGGGTTAGATGCTAGACGCATTCATGAAACAGCTACTTGGTCCTTTGTTTATACATTTACAAAGCACTAGAAGCTGGATTCCTTCTCTATGTCTAGATTGTGCTTTGTTAAGACCACACTCCAGGTCCTCCTGGACCATCTTCCTTACACCCCCAAATATAATTAGGTATGGTGATCTACCCATATAGCTAAAGCTGCAGCAGTTATCAATATAAAGAACATAGTACAGTTATGTAAACTGAATATACCATAACAAAATTTTGTTAACTGTCTAAGCATTTACTAAATTACTGACTGCGCAACACGCCAGCTTCCACGTGTGAGTGTTCTCCACAAGCGCCTGGTATATTGCTGCTGTAGGACGTGCCAAGGTGCTATTATTGTACTGAAGCAGTAATATCAATAGCGTGCTGTTTATTAGTAGTGCCTAATGTCTGACAACATTGTTTCTTTTTAATTTAATTGATATAGAGCCTAGTTGTACACCTACAAATCTATCTGGTCTACAGTATTTTTGTATTTAACCATTGTGATAGACTCCATTGTTACATTGTTCCATTGCTAAATGTATCTGGTCTTCAATATTTCACTGTGTTTTTAACCATTGTGATAGACTCCATTGTTACATTGTATACTTAGCCACTATTTGCTTCATTTTTAGTATTTTGTGCCAGCATCACTTCCTTACCTGCCTATCACTACCACTACTGAAAAGATGCTGTTACTATTACACATTTATTAATCCTCTCTCTACTTTTTCTCCTGTTTCCAGTTGTTTTTACCCTGCATATTCTCCTTGGGACCTCACCTGGGTGGATACATATACCTAACTAAAGTCACCAGACTCATCCATTGCTTTGTGGTCCTGCAACACTACCTCTCTGCTGCCTTAACCCCCTGCCTGGAAGGTTGAACCAGGTCTCTCCCAGAGGACACAGAGGAAGTATGTGGATCTGCTGCTACTAAGCTTCAGTAATTATACTCCTTGTTGTTATCTGTGTAAGCTATCTCCCTGCTAGGACAGCCAGCAGCCTACACCCCTCTTATCTTTGCCTCTCTACTCTAATCCTTATCTAATTTCTCTAATTCATACAGGCTCCTTCCCATTCAGTCCTTTTTAGCCCATTCACTGCCCTAGTGGACCTAGTGTACTTCTACATTTAACCACTAGAGGGCACCCCCTCCCCACTGATATTCCTTTACTTTACTCACTCCTTGCATCCTTCCTTTACTAGCCTTTACTTTCAGTTCTCACTATACTCTTAGCCCACTCTGTGTATTATATCCAGAACCTTATTTACTCTGTTACAGCTTACTTTCCTGCAATCTACACTCCACTGATTGGCTCTCGTCCTTCTCCTGGTGTTTCCCGCTCCGTTCGCCCTCCGGGCTCACTCTGCTCCCCTACCCTGCCCCCAATTCCCACATGCCCCCAGTACTCCCAGCTATATTCCTCTTGTTACCACACCCACTTCCTCCCTACACCAATCAATCTCCAACACCCTGGACACACCCAGTATCTTCTAATTACCTCCTTGTTACCACACCCTCTACTTAGCTACACTATCAGACTCCAAGTCCACACTTTAACTCTGATAACTGATCCTATCTTTACCATTCCACCAACCTCTACCACTTCTACCACCTCCTTCTTAACTCCATACTCTCCACTACAATCTAGGCCTATAGCATCACATCCTCCTATAATTATCTTTAAAAACATACTTAATTCAAATTAGATTTCTATTCACAAGTAACCTTAATTAACATGTTTTTAAAACTTTCATCCATCTCTATTTTACTACTACTACTTCTAAAACTTACCCATCTTCACTACCTCACCCAACCCAGTACCTGCCACCATTCACAACTCTATCATACAACCAGCCATCTAAACGCCTCCCTCTCACATTCACACTCACCTATCTCTCCCCATCTATATCCTATAAAACACCTCCTATCTTTCTCTTATAAAGTACTTACTTCTCATAAACTCTCCATCCCCATAGCTACCAGAAACCCCTTATCCATCACAATAGTACCCAACCCTTTTACTAAACTGCTTAATTACCTCTCTAACCATATCCTTCACCTAGTTACCAATCTCTCATCAGGTGATATCCATCCCAACCCAGGCCCCTCTACCTCCCACCACCATACGCAAGCCTCTATTACTTACTTCATTAAACTCCCAAAGCATAGTCAACAAAATAGCAACCCTCCATGCCTTGCTCACATATAATAAACCTGACATCCTATCTATCTCAGAAACATGGCTAAAACCCTATATAAAAGACTCTGAAATAATTCCACCTAACTACTCTATCATTAGAAAAGACAGGTCCCACAAAAAAGGCGGTGGTGTAGCTCTTCTATTTTCAAATTCCTTGTTAATTACTCCCTATGACAAACCTATTCCACACTTCAACAACGCTGAATTACTCCTCACTCTCCTACAAATCAATAAGCATAAACACATATGTCTTGTATCCCTCTATATCCCCCCAGGTGACAATATCTCTACATTAGAAGATATCCTCTCCTGGCTCTCCAGCAACATTAGTAATGAAACCATAATCTTAGGTGATGTAAATATCAACTGGACCTCCATTCAATCTCCAACCAACCCCCTTAACATCAACCTATATAATTTTTCTCAGCTAATCAACAAAGTAACACGTCCATCTAAAAACCTTTCCTGTGGCAGTATACTAGACTGGATCCTAGTCTCACACTCCCACTATCACTCTAACAGTGGTACTCTTCCCGACGCTCTAAGTGATCATATGCCCATCTTCACTTACCGACTCCCCTGTATCTCTCACCACCCCCACAATTATATTACTACCCGCAACCACAAAAATTTTAACCCAACATCCTTTTCAGATTCTCTAAAAGCAATTAACTGGAACAATCTAAGGACATTATCCTTAGAAGACGCAGTTTCCCACTTTAACTCTACATTCTTAAAAATACTAGATTCCCAAGCCCCCTTAAGGACAAAGCGAATAAAAAATAATTTTGCCCCATGGCTTACCAAAAACACTTTAGCAACCATGTGCCTTAGAGATAAAGCCTGGGCACTTTATCAGAAAAGAAAGACCCCTGATTCCCAAATTGAATACAGAACCCTGCGAAATAAAGTAAAAAAGCTTACTATCTCTGACAGACAAAATTACTTCTTTACCCTCCAAAACAATAATAAAACAAATCCACAGAAATTCTGGAAAGGAATCTCTACCCTCCTTAACCCCAGCAGACCACACACCTCTACCCCCGACCCAAATGCCCCAGATCTAGACCTGGCTACTCAATTCAACTCCTTCTTCATTGACTATTAGCCAACTAACTTCCTCTTTTCCTACTTCCACCTTACCATCCAATACCCCCTCACCCTCTCCTGCCAAAAGCCCACCCTGCACTTCTCTTCCTTCCCCATTCCCATCTACTCAATCTCACTCTATATCCCCCAACTCTTCTCCCACTCTAACTTCCTCATCATCCTTACCAGCATCAAATACTTTCCCTCTCCACTCTGCTCCATTCTCATTAAAACCTATACCCATTTCTACAATAAAGAAACTCCTTCAAAAATTGAAGCCCAGCACTAATGCACCTGATAACATCCCCTCATACTTCCTAAGCATAGCTGCTGAAGCAATTGCCTATCCCATAAGCATTCTCATCAACCGCTCAATCCTGAAATGTACAGTGCCCCAACTCTGGAAACAAGCCTTATCATCCCCCTTCATAAAGGCGGTAATAACTGCAGTGTTAACAACTTCTTCCCCATTGCTATCCTGTCCCCCATTTCTAAGCTACTAGAAAAATGTGTCCGACTTCAACTACTACCACATCTTTTAGACAATAACCTTCTTACACCTACACAACATGGCTTTAGGCCAAATCATAGCACCATGACAGCCCTCCACGACAGAAACCGTAAATAAAGCACGTGATTCCGGCCTAATTGCCTTTACCCTACTACTTGACCTCTCTAAGGCCTTTGATACTATCTCACACAGTCTGCTCTTAACTAAACTTTCCAAACTTAACCTTTCTCCCTCCTCTGTGAACTGGTTCTCCAGCTACCTATCTAACAGACACCAAGCTGTAAAATGGGAAAAGGCCACTTACTCTTTTCTTAGTACCCCCACCAGAGTTCCCCAAGGCTCCATACTTGGTCCTCTTCTCTTTAACATATTTATAAACGATTTTCATAAATCTATCCCATTCTCTAACATCATCCAATATGCTGACGATTCTACCATTATCTGCTCTGCCACATCTACCCCTAAGCTTCTAAAGCTCACACAAGAAGCTTTCTCAATTACTGAGCATTGGATGAAAGAAAACCACCTTGCTCTCAACGCCTCCAAAACTAAACTCATGGTATTTACCCCCTCTAAAACTACTCCCTTCGATACAAACAAATTCTTGATTACTAGTCAAAACAACTCAATTCTAGAACTGGTATCTGAAACTAAGTTACTTGGTGTCCAAATTGATAACCAGCTTAATTTCAACTCCCACCTACAACTAAATATTAAAAAAACCCACCAAAAGCTTGGTATGCTCTACCGCCAAAATCAATACCTCACAAAGACCTCTAAAATCGCTCTCTCTTCTTCCTTTCTTATTCCCTCCCTTCTCTATGGATCACCTCTCCTAACTAATCTTCAGTCCTCTCTAAAGAAACAACTTTCCTCTTGCTACAACAAAATCGCCAAGTTCGCTAACGGCCACAGGTCGTCCACCCACCACTGTTCCTCTCTCCAAAAACTAAACTGGCTTGAACTTCCACATCAGCTCAACTACATTCAGCTTACCCTAGCCCATAAGCTCATTAACAAACCCTCTCTTTGTCCCTCTCTGTCTTCTGCTTTTAAGTTGCACCTACCTGACAGAGTCTTAAGGTCAAACAATCAAAACCTATTAGAAGTACATAAACCAACACGTCCCCCAGGCAAAAACCTACTATCCTTTAACCTAGTTCATCTTTGGAACTCACTCCCACCATCCATTTGTAACATCTCTAATCTTTATATGTTCAAAAAATCTCTTCACACACATCTTACATCCCAATGGGAATGCTCTTGTTCCCATCCATCATAAAAATATGGAACTCTTCATCCTCCATTCATTCATTTGCTACTCAACAAAGCCTACATACTTATTACTTCCTTCATAACTAATTACACTATACAACAAAACAATTCTACCTCTTTAAAGCCCTAACACTCCTCTCATTTATTTTACTTCATTTAATAAGATTGCATTATTGAATGTACCTCAAATGTAAAAGCAATGGCTGTACTCTCTTTTCATTTGTATAAGTATCTTAGCTACCTATTGTTTATACCTTGTCTGTTGGTTTGCTTTAAGAGCTTTTTCAATTGTATGTACCTTTTCTGTATGTCTGTTTTTGGAGCTTTTCTCCCCAGGACTCCATTGAAAATGGGTTATTTTAGGCCCAATGGACTATCCTGGTAAAACAACTGCAAATAAATAAATAAATAAAAGATGTTTGAATGTTCATTGTTGCAGTAGCCACTCCCTACCTCCACCCCCCCATGTTTTGTGGCTTTTTTTGCCATGGGGTGTACATTTGTTTTTTGCCTTGTTTTCCCAGAGATTTGTCTCCCTCTCTCTGCTAACAGGAAAGCTCTCATGGGTTTTGTACCCAATCTTGTCTTTATCTATTGCTAGTCTCCATAAAAAAGCTTGACATTCTACTTTATTACACCATTGGCTTCTATTTATAGCCTTAATTTTTTTCATCTGTTAGAACCATTGCATTCTTATACCATACTTTACTTGTTCTATATCATCAATTTTTATTTTCAACAAAAAATATTTTTTGGCAACATGTTTTTATTTATACACTTTTTTTTTACCATACCCCCAAATTTATCATAGTTATATTTATACAGTTTTACTAGTAATCTTACATCTTTTTCATTTATCCATTTTAATGGTGTGTACAAATTTAAAGAAACAGCACATATCAATGGGTTAATTAACCCTAAACCTACTTCCTCTTTATTTTCATACAAAACTTATATTTTTACTGGGTTTAATTTAGAACCTTGTGTAAATGTCTGCAATAATTCCTTTTCAAATACTGTTGGTAACATAAATACACTTGCTAAGTAAGCTATTTTTCCCATAAGTACTGAATTTATCAAATAAGCTTTTTTTCTGGATGATAATTTATATGTTCTCCAGAAAAGACAGGTTTCCTCTATTTCTTCAGTTGTTTTTCCCCCTGAATTCTACTTGCATCTTTTTTCCCAAATTTTATACCCAAAATAAATGTAATTCTTTTGTAAAACATATACTCCCTATATTTACTACATCACATAAACCTTTACTTTTCTGTATTTATAGCCTTTCCTAACACCTCTAGACACTAGTTTGTACAAATTACTACTTCTTTTATTCAAATTTTGTTTTTTGCAATTATTATAATTTCATCTACATATCTCAACAAGACTGGAATTTTTAACCCTTCAGGCGTTATATACTGTGCCTCCATTTTATAATTTATGTAACATATTATCACATTCATAAATAATAGAAAGAATATAAAGTTCATTGGGCATCCTTATCTTAAACCACTCTTCATATGCCCATCTTGGCTTAATCAGCCATTTACAACTATTTTTTACTTTATTTATACTGTACGCTGGCATACATAATTTCCTACTTTGCCCATTTATATTATATTCTCATTATTACCGATATGATTTCATGTTCAAGTGCATCAAATTGTCTTATTGAGATTTTCTATCATGATTTTTGCTTTTTTTCTGTTCATATCACCCACAATGTCTCTAAATTAATAATTCTAGACAAGAGACCAGTTGCCATAATAGATAAGGTAATCACCTCCATTGGACAAGGTACAAAGTTCAAGCCTGATCTCTGGCCAATGTCTGTTTGGAGTTTGCATGCTCTCCCTGTGTCTCTGTGGGGTTCCTCCAAAAAGCATGCTGAGTGTTTCCATCTCAAGCTCACCAATGAATGGAGCTGTGGGCATAAGCGCAGACTCTACAAGGTGCCCTATAGGGGGAAGAGTTGTATAGACTAACTGCTTTGGGGATCTACTGTAGTGAGCAGTATCCTCAAGATAGGAAAACATGGATCATAGACTGCACACCATGCCAGGGCTAGCCACTTGACGATGTAAAATATGGCTCTAGGTGATTCAGTCATGTTGACTAATGTCACCAAAAATGGGCATGGGTAGTTACTGATGATAAGTGGGTTGAGGATCCAGCGTACTCTGTCCTACACCAAGGATCTATGCTAATGATGGGAGGGCTGTATGTGCTCCTACTGGTCAATGTGTATCCACCATAAAGCCCAGCAGCCCTGGGTCAATAAGCTACTAGTCGGCTGGTGGCTAGTTGTCCAGCCTGAGTTACTTGGGATAGCTCTGTTGAGCGAAAGCTGGAAGTAAAACCAATCAATCTGCCAAACATGAACTGAGAATTGATACATAATGTAGGTTGACTGACAGGATGCAACTTGGAAATGGATGACATGATGATACAATCATCATGTCATCCATGTATTGAAGAGACAAGAGGAAACATGGACATCCAGCAAAGAGGTGGATGGATTGTGTGAAAGAAAATCTGTGACAGTCAGGCATAAGTATCGAAGAAGGCAGGAATGTGGCATTGAATTGAGAGAGAGAGAAGGCAACTGTTAACATGATACCCAGACCCCATGTAGAAAATAGGAAAAAGGGGGCTTGTGATGATGAATAATTCTTGACAACCTTTCCCTTTTATACTAGAGATATATGTACACACACACACACACACACACACACACACACACACACACACACACACACACATACACACAATCTTCTGTGATATTTTCCATTTTAGTTTGAAATACCTTTTGTATTAATTTCTTATGATTATTATCATTCAATACCATCGTTCTCCATCTTTTTAACTGCATTCTATCTTCCTTCTTCCATATGAATTTAAATATTCTGCTACATCATTCTTTATATATAAAACCTTCATTTCACAAGTTTTTCAAAATCTTTTTAATTTTTTTTAATATTTTTTGGCCAGTCCCTTAAATTGTTATACATTTCATGTTCTATTCCATCTGGTCCTGGAGCTGAATCTATATTTAGTTGCCTGAGTGCTTTATGAAGCTCATATAAATAAATCTCCTTTTCCAGCTTCTTAATTCTGTTTTTCTGTGAACTTTTTTACTTAACATGTTTTTTCACTACCTTTTGTTTTTCTTTAAATATTTCTTGTACATATTGTACTATACTATTCATAATATTTTCCTGTGTTCTATTTCTCCTTTTGCATTTTTATTTCTATCATTATACTACCATCTTCCTTTACTAATTTGCTTAATAACTTGATATTTTTTCCTTCTAAAACTAGATTTAAATTTCTTAGATTTTTAATTTCTATCATATTATTCTTTCTTTGTCAACGTACTTCCTGTCATTATGTTCTAAACCTTCTAATGCACTGTAATATGTTATTTTATATTTGTCTCGCTCTAGTTTTCTCGCATCATATTGTCACTGTAAAAACATTTATTAAAATGTTCTTAAATATCATCCACCATTCAGACCAGTTTTTATTAAATGTTCGCAAAGAAAATGTTCTTTCCATAACTGTATTATGAATCATTTTCCTCCATTCCATGCTTTGTCATTTATCCATTTCATTCTTATAGCTATACTGCAAGATGACCAGAAAATCTTGTTTCAACAACCCCCTTTCCTATATCTAAACTTTCTGATACTAAAAATCATTTCAGTTCTATACATACCTCTTTTATAAATCCAAGGAATGTTGTCCCAAAGTTTTAACTCATTACATCTTAGAACATTTGATATTTTCTTATACCATTTCCTTTTTTTACAGTTGCCTCTTAAATCACAGATTTTCAAGTTATTATAATATTCATATTTATAACTGCATAGTCTAAAATCTGATGAAATCAGTTTTCACTTTCTTTACAGTAAGCATAAGCATATAATGTCATAATTCTATATATTTGTTCTTTCCATTTTAAATCTACAATGGTTAATTTTCCTATTTTTGCTAAAGTTACATGTAATATATTTACTGTATTTCTACAGAATATGGCTATTCTAGAACATCTCTTACTTCCCAAATTCCAGATTATCATTCCTTCCATAGTTTCTCTGTTTGCAATCTGTCTTCATCTGTTAAAAGATTTATGTCTTTGACTATAGTTAAATGTACATCACTACAAAATCCCTATTCTTTTTATATTTTTAATACTATTCATATTTACAGAAAGCATTCTAAAATTTTCATTTTCACTTTTACATAGATTCATGGTTTCATAGGTTCATAACTAATTGTTAAGATAATGGCCCCGATGGGCTATTCCAAGTCTTCCCAAAGGTGAGACTAATACACTGCACCCTTTCCCCACATGTCAAAACATCCTGGTAATTATACTAACACCAAACTATTAGCTGTACATATTCTTTTTTTATCCATTTCCTTTTTTTCTTTTGTACTTCCTCTTTAAATGTTATTTTCTGTCTTTTACCAGTAGAATTATTTATTTTCTTTTACTATTTCCCAATGTATGTCATCATCACTTATTTCAGTGCCTTCTTCTAGGTCCTCTATTATTTTTATGTATTTTTTTTCTGTTTCCACTACCTCTAACATTTCATCATTTTCTTTTTCCTTACTAGTATTTTCATTTTTACAATAAATCAATAAATGTCTATTTTTTTTTACGTTTATAACATTTCAGTTCACATTTTTGCATCATGTTCCATTTCCCCACAAATATAACTTTGTCTTTTATCAGTTACTTATCAAATGTTCTCCTTTTCCACAAGAAAAAAAAAAACATGTTTTGGATTGTCCCCAGTATTTTACAATACCAATATTTATCTCCAAATTTATTACATTTGGTGTATGTACAATTTTTTCTTTCTATTTTTTACACAATATTACAATCACAGTTGTCAGTCCATAAACTCCTTTTATCATAAGCATTTGCAATTTCCAATACTTCCTTTTACACATTTTTTCAAATCTCCTTTCAAAGTTTCTTTCCACTTCTGTTTGAAATTGTGCATGATTTTTTTTTTGTTTCCTTGTTAAATGCTTTTAGCACACAAAGATCCCTTGGAATACAGTCTTTCTTTTGTCATATTCTACAAGTAAATTTTCAATAGGAAAAAAAAAAAGTCTCAAATATAATGTTGCAAAATGTCTCTCTGATAATAAGAATAAATTATCTTACCTCATGTGCTTTTACACTGAAAGAAAAAAATAAATTGTCCCACCCTTTATACCTTATCATTCCCTTGTCTTCTTTCCTTTGAATCCTTAACATGTACTGTCATTTTTTGCATTTTATTTTGCCACTTTATTTTGTGCTGCTCCTCTTTTGCCTTCTTTTACTTTCTCTGCATATGTTATTTTTTCAGTCTCAGCAGTTTACTTCAGGATTGTCTCTGCATCCTCGTTTTGTATTTCCTCCATCATGCACACCCCCCCCCCCCCCCCCGGGAATATCACCCTCATCTTCTGGCTCACTCTGCATCACCATTTCTTTAAATAAAATATCCTGAAGCCCTCCTGACTGAAGGGTTGTAATTATGCATGCATCATTTGCTGACTCATCTCCATCAAACATATTTCTTTGAAACATCTCCTCAGAATCCTGCACTCATTCTCTTATCTTGATATTGGCTTTTTCATCAGTTTTTCTCATACTCCATTATTTTCTTCTTTCTCCATGTGCCTCCCTGTTTCTCCAGGCTGCCTCTGCTCCTGGAATAGAAACAGTAAGTGTTAATGTAAAACAGGTCCCTCTTGCAACAATGACAAGTAGAAGAAGTTCTCTGATGCCCTGGCCAAATTTCCCCTTTTAATATAATTACCACCTTGGGGCTCCTCCTAGTGATATTAACTGATCAACAAAGTATAAATAAAATAAAACAAAATAAATAAATTAAAGTCACCCAGAATAATGGACATCATGTTTATTGGGTGTTTATCTAATATAATTAGGCATACAACATTGTTTTTAGGGGCACAAAGGAGATCATATAACATGCTAGTATCTGATATTTAGTGTAATCTGTAGCTCAAACAATATCTCGGTAAGTTCTGTTTGTGGTCTCTCAGAATGTGTCTAAAGGTAATATGTCCACAGCTTCCAATGGGTCTAAAGGCATGATAGGCACAAAACTGAGGTATAGAAGGTGTCGTTTTTGGGCTTTTAAACCAGGTTTTGGTAATTACAAGCACATTAATGCACTTCAAATGCAGGAGGACCTCAACAGAAAGTTCAACCCGAGGATCACTCCAGTGGGTCTGCTTGACAGGGGCACTGGGAACTAACATTGGCCGGCATGATACCAGGCTACTTCTTTGGACTAGGCTTGTAAAGGATCCAGGGCCATTAGCCTAGTACACACCTATGACCCTATGAATTAGTTGTTTAGATTTCTAACACTGAGCAGAGCCACCATGATGTTGTCTTGCATTTGACTGGTTTTGATAGTTAAGTTGGAAGGTCCATTACCTGGACTGTACCTAAAAAAGGAATCATGGGAACAGCAAGGGCTTTGGCTAGTATGTGGAAGCCGTGGATTGAGAGGTGCAAACTGCCTCTGGCAAAGAAAATTAGTCTGCCAAGCATCTCATTGCAAGCTGACACATACTGCTGAAAACTGCTTATTTTATTATCGATGGACTATCACTGTATATAGGTGACAGAAGTGGAAGAATGTATTTTCTTCTTTATTGTTGTGCGAGTTCTGGTAAACAATTCTTTTCATACAAGTTCAGGGCAAATATTTTTTGCTGAGCATCTGTTTATGACTTGCCACTTCCAGAAGTATGACAAATATGTGATGAAGCAGTGTCATACAAAATAATTTCCATTGTTGTACTGAGTTCCACATAAATTTGTTTCAGTCCAGCACTATTCTTTACAAAAGGCAATTCATCAATATGAAAACAAAAACTAAGGAGTTACTGGCTGCTATAGATTTTTAGAGTGCTCCATTTAGTTGTAGCATTATTATTTGATTGCATCTCTATCAATCAAGTTTTACTGATATTTCTATCCAGTCTAACTGGTAAACAATTGTCTTGTATGAAAAGAAAAAAAAAATTATGCTGCTGATGGCTAGTGCAGAATTAAAAAGTTTACTGAGTGTCGCTCTCCTACTTTGACGCAACAGAAGAGTCTTCATAGGTTCTATTCAAGCAGGTTTATTTTATACAAACACGTCACAATAGAAGTTAATGGATTTAATTTAAGTAACTTATAAACAAACTAACTGCTGGAATCATACATGCTTACCCTCTGGCTGCACTATCAAAATGGCACGTGCTTGGCATTTATACATGCATGCTACATCTTTGATGTGTTTCATAAAGATACAGCACATGGCACATGCACCCTGATCTACATCCTCCCTCTTGAAAAGTAAAACATGTAATGTTATGAATCTATTTGACATCCAGATATCACACACAGTCCACAGTTCTCTATCATGCATTTACACAAGATAAGATACATACATACATACATATATATATATATATATATATATATATATATACAGTTAAGTCCAAGCTGCTGCATATTTCACACTGGGCCTGGATACTCATCTATATCTTCTGACATAAAACTGGGAATTTAGTTTACAGCTGGAACTGTCTCTGTAAAATGTTTGAACTTAGAATTATTTGGAACATTGTCAGGAATGGAATCAGAGGTAGGAACAAACTCTGGAATAGGAACAACATTTGGTTCACTCTGAGATCTAGAGTCTGTCACTAGAACAATGTTGTGATGATGATTCTGGTACAGGAAGTAGATGTCTGTGATTTTACCTGTACTCCATACCCTCAGATTCTACAAGGTAGGATCTCGTCTTGGCATAAATTCTGGTAACCTGACCAATCCGGTCAAAACATTTCACAGTTTGTATTCTGACCCTCTCTCCTTCCATCAACAGACAAAGAAATCTGCTTGATTTATGATAACTGAACTTCTGGAGTGAACACTTCTTGAATAGTTGAGCCTCTATTCTTCTGTTGTTCTTAGCTTTAGGCTTCAATAAAATTAAACTAATAGGTCGCGTCATTTTGGGTTGCTGGAAAGAAGTCTTTGAGCAAGTGAACCAAGAATATCTTCAGGGGGTATGTTTCTAAGATTAAGTAAATTCAAAAATACATCAGTATTGTCACGCTTTGACCTTTCAAGTAATTGTTTTGCACTCTGCTCTGCACATTCAGGTAGACTATTTGAACCTTGATATTCTGGACTGCTAGTAACATGTACAAAGTCCCATTCTCTTGCAAATTTCTGAAACAACTGACTAGTAAATTGAGTATCATTGTCACAGATAATTGTGTGGAATACCATGGACTGAGAAATGACATTTCAACTTAGTAATAACAGTAGTGGATGTTAAGTTAGGTAGTAAGTCAATCTCAATCCAGTTCGAATAAGAGTCTACCAAATCTAAGTAGTGCTGATTGTTCCACTTGAAAATATCAGTGACTACGGTTGACTATGGTAGTTCAAGAACTTGAATTAGCTGAAGTGGTTCTCCTTGCAGATGTGGTCTACTACTATTGCATACTGAAGCAGAAGAAAGTACTTTATCAATGTCTTTTAGCAATGGAGGCCAAAATATTAATTCTCTTACTCTTCTCGTAGTGGATGCAGAACCTGGGTGACCACAATCTGGATATATTCTTGTTGTAAGGAAGCTGGAACAACAACTTTAGGACCTTTGAAAATAATGCCACCTTCCATCAACATTTCGTCTCTGTAAGGAAAATAGGTTTGCACTTCAGGTGGTATACTAGATTGCTTTGACGGCCATCCAGCATTAATGTAGTGATTGAGGCATCCTGTCTCCTGTTGACTGAAGCTGAAAGATAACTTTTATAGCACAATCATAAAAAAAATAATTTCAACTATTTTCTTGAGGTTTTGCAAGTTTATTTTCCATGTTCTAGTTTCCACTGTTAAAACATATACATTTACACAATTACAATAGTTTATATACATTTCTGTTCTAAGCCAGCAGGGCATGCTGTGGTTACATTTTAGCTCAGTACATAACATACAGTTCTAATGCAGTTGCAGCTCAAGCATCTTACATGAAGCATGTTGGCATTCACAAATGACACATAACCACTTCCAAAATTCCAGATAGCTGGGCTGGAATAATCTCCTCCTGTCACACTTCTATATAAATAATATTAATATTCACAAATGACATTTACTTATTTACAAAATTCCAGCTAGCTGGGCTGGCAGTATTTCCCTTTGTCACATATGTCATAACAATGTTTTCCCTCTCACTTCATATTGCAATTCCCTTTTGTCTTATACTATCCCTGACCTTTAATTTCTCTAAACTGGTTAAACTTTTTCTGAATATTGAATCATTGACATACCAATTGTATATGTGTATTCCTAACCAATGTTTTCTCATTATGACTGATTTTGTATAATTATTTAAACTGTAGATATTTTTGTATAAATGAGGCTTGGGAACAAATCAATTTAACCAGGGACATCTTTGAAAAGGGTATACAGATTTAAATGGGGCGGGGGTTCAATGTCTTTTAAGGAAGGGATTTATAGTTATGCTATAAAGATAGGTTTGCTTAGTTGGGATGGGAAGGGTTAATTTGTGAAGGGACTTTAAAGAAAGTGAGGTAGGTGTAGGCTGGGACTTGTGTCTGTATACATATATATATATATATATATATATATATATATATATATATATATATATATATATATATGTATTATTTTTATTTTTGGTGGGTGTGGGGCTTTTATATATATACATTTTTTGGGTGAGTTTTATAGGAGTATAGCTGGTACGAGGAATTACATTTTAGCATGAACTTATTAAGGCAAGGTTACATCCAAGAAGACCTGTAGGCAATCGTGGAGAACAGGTAGGCCTTGGGTTAATGGGGGTGGATGGTTGTAATGGTGTCAGGCAGTTTGTATGTATGTATATATATATATATATATATATATATATATATATATATATATATATTTTTTTTTTTTTTTCCATTAATAAGAATGAGGGTGGTTGGAATGCTTTGGCTAGATACTTAGGTAGGTTATATACTGCTTTCATTGCAGTGCAGTAATGACCTTAGATTCTGTTGCGGTGTTTTGTTGCCTTGTGACTGGGGCATGATGGTTGTGCTTGGTTGGCTTTTACAGGGGCTAAGTGGGTAGATAGCTGGTGCATGGTTAGTTTTTTTTATTTAGTTGTCCTTATCTCATTTTGTATTTATGGTGTTTTGTATTTATGGATTCTCATTTTCAGTAGGGTAATATTTGCAGGCTTTGTCTTGTCTCATGGGTTGTAATTATAGATGGTTGTGTTGGTGGTAACGTGGCAGGGGAAAGGGAGTGAACGAGCTTTGGCAGGGAGGTTAGGTAGCACTTTTTTGGGTTCTAGGGTTTGTTTGGGCTGCTTAGAAACTGTCCGTTGCAGGGTTAGAAGAGTTTGTTTGTTTTCAGTAGGGTAATGTTCACAGGGTTTGTTGAATTGCGTCAGTCCTGCCTTTAAGTGAAACTTGCACTTGCTCATGTACTTAAGGGGTTTAATGGTCAAGGGAGGCAATCCAATCAATTGAGCACATCTAAGTGAATGTGGGTATGTGTGTGTGGATGGGTGTCAGAGTGCAAGTCTATGTGTTGGGATGTGTGTGATTGTAAGGGTGATCAGAAGATTGCTTTAGGGTGAATGTGGCTGAGATGTGAAGTTGCGAGTGGTTTATAGGTCAGAGGAGGGGGTTTGCTAGTGAGGAAATGGCCTGGGTATAATGGCCATTGGTCGCGCATGCATATTACATGTCGAATGGTCATGGGAGGCTATATGGATGGGAGGCAGCAAGCATGCTAGGTCTAAGTCATACATCTTCACCTCTTAACGTAAGAAATCTTGACAAAGCCACATATAAAGGGGGGACAAAAGTCAAAAAATAGGGAGACTTTGGATTTTGCTCTTGTACATTTACAAAGTTGCTAGAATAACAGTTTGTGTATTAGCATGCATTTTCTGTAGGTTATAAAGACTGAAACTCAAATGCCTCTCATTATTTAGTGACTTCTAAAATTAATAATTTGTCAGTGTTTTGCCAACAAAAACTGTTGTATGACAAATGGAAAAAAAATATGAGGCAAAAATCTTGACATTTGCCAACTGACAAATAACACTTTGGTGCGGAGGGTTAGCACTGCAAAGCTGCAGTTGCTCTGGTACAGGGTTTGATTCTTTCAGTCCTCATTTGCTGGTGTGTGACCTTTAGCAAGTCATTTGACAAAGCATTACTCCTGGGTCAGCCCTGTATCACACTACTTCATAAAAATGTTGTTGTATTTTAAGGGGTTTCTTTGCCTTGATGCAGGGAGGTTGCATGATATGCCCCCTCCCTTTTTTCTCTCTCTTTCTCTGAGCTATGGTAGCTGGAGTTATTATGGTAATTCAGTGTGTGGTGCCACTCAGTTGGAAAGAATGTGTAGCTTCTTTTTTTCTACTTTGTGGTCTCTCTTTTGAGGCTTAAGGTGTTGTTTTGTTGCAGATGGCAAATTTGCAGAATTTATTGGTGAGGTGGGAGGCCATTGTGGTGCAGGCAAAGGAGCTCTTTCAGGAGGTGCCTAGTAATGAGACTGAAATGGAAGATAATACAGGTGAGTCCAGTTGGAAGAGATGGGATTCAGCTCTGTGGTCCAGATCGGCAGCTCTTGATAAGCAGGCATGACAGTCGAGAGATGTGGTTGCTGTGGATTCTCTGGTACCTGGAGTGGCTCAGGATGAAGCAGCAGGTAATAATATTCTGTTGAGAGTCCCGTTAGATAGGGCAGGTCTAGAATGTATGGGGAATGATTGTGGGATAGTTGGGGATACAATCAATCAGGGGTCAGAGGAAGCTGGAGGGGACGTAGGGGATACACAGCAAGGCTATGAGATGAGACATGGTGAAGCAATCAATGGGGAGGGTAGCACAGGGGTATCGGTGGGAAGCTTGGGATCATCTCTAGGGGTGATGGAATAGTGCTCTGAAGTTGGGTTGGATTTTGGCGTACAACCAGGTGATTCGTTAGCTATGCAAGATTTGGGCCAAGGGGTACGGACAGTTTTTCTGACCCTTCACATTCCATCTTCAGCTAAGGAGAAGATTTGGAAAGGTGAGTACATTGATGTCTTTGAATTAATTGATGCAGAAGTGGTGCAGTGACTGGTGGAATCGGAGATGGTGAATGGCAAGGACTTTTTGGCAGTGTTAGCAGCACTAGGGAAGAGGACAGTAGGGTAGGGTCTATATTAGATGAACGGATGATCAAAATGTCGAGCACAACATGCTTGACACACTTTGATTGAACATCCATCTAATCGAAATATGAAAATGGCAAAAACAGGAGTTCTGAAAAGCTTTACTTGGTCATGTTAGTAAATGTAGCTTGTGACGCAAACACGCTAAACTGTCAGGAATGGCTAGGTAAGTGAATTCTTTCCTTGTGAATTAATTTGCTTTGTGATTACAGTGAAATTGCCCTTTCCCCAATGTAGAGTGATCTCGGAGTTGGTATATTTAGTTGGGGGGGGTGAAGCCCTCTACCTTCTTTTAAAACCAGAAGAGTATGTTGAAGTTTAAAAGCTGTGAAATGATGTGAGTGAGTAGGGGTTTACATATATTGGTTGTATGTGTGTGTGTTGTCTGTTAGTTTAGGGAAGGTGTTGGCCAAATGAAATATTTTGTTTAAGTGATATTCAGGCTTTTATGTTTTTGATTAGGTGAATGTTCAATTGAAGTGTGTCGAGCATGTTGTGCTCGACATTTTGATCATTTGTTTATTTAATATAGACCTATAGGGTAGGCTATGACCTAGGATGTGGGATAACTGGGCAATAGGTTTTGTCTACTATATGGCAGTTTGGCTGGAGAAGGATACTTCTTTGCCTTTGCCAGTTTGGGCTTACTTCCTTACAATTCAGAAGGCTCAGCATCTCCAGTAAAGGACTGCTTGGTTATGGTATGACCAGAGGTTTAAGAAGCGGAAGGCACTTTATCATGCTCTCTGTTGGAAGTTTAGACATCCAGACATATGGCTAGTAAACATTATGGATAATTTTAGGGTGGCTAGCAGAGGGGAAAAGGCAGGGGGAGAAGGGGGAGTGTGCTGAGCTTTTAATGAGGGACATTACTCATGGGTGGGGTGTAAGTTCTTGCATGCTTGTTCAAAAAGTGCAGGGAGCCATTGGTGGTGCAGTGTGATTGGCTGGAGGCAAATTTGGTGACTTTGGGTTCATTTTCATCTGATGTGGATGTTTCCCTTCTTCATTCCAGGGATTCAGAATCTCTAATATAGCGGTAATTTTTCAGGGTTACAGGGAGGGGTGTCTTTTCAGTGGGCAAGGGGATGGCTGGGGGCTCCTTCTCCTGTTATGGTGGACGTATTGTGGTATATGCTCCAACAATTTCCTGATTCTTATCTTAAAGAAGTAATTGAGGTATTTTCTCAGGAGTTTTCTATTAATTCAAGGATAATTGGGGATGGGGTAGTCTGTAGGAATCTGTGCTCTGTTTGGGGGAAGGAAGATGTCTTGAAGGGTTTGGCAGAGAAGGAACGACAGGTGGGCAGGTTGTTGGGGCCTTTCAATAACCCGACCTTTGAAAGATTTAAGGTTTCACTGTTGGGTTTGGTTCCTAAGAAGGTGAATGGTGAGTTTAGGCTTATTCACCACTTGTCATACCCAGAAGGGAGCTCTGTTAATGATTTTATTTCAGTGGGTATGCCAAGGTCAGTTATTCATCTGTGGATGACACTGTGAAGGTTATTTATGGTTTAAGGGTCTGTGGTCAGTGAAGGTGGACACTGAATCTGCCTTTCACCTTTTGCTGGTACGTGAGGAAGAGTGGCCTTTCTTAGGCAAGGTAGTAGGGAACAACTTTTACTTTGATAAGGCTATGCCAGTGGGGGGGTTGTGCTACTTTTGAGCAACTTAGCACAGTACTACATTAAGTTTGGTAGCAGCGGGTCGATACACAGAGGGCGTCTCATTATTTGGATGATTTCTTGATAGTAGGTGAGGGATTTGTGGAAGCAGCTGAAGGTTTACCAGAATTTTTAGGGATGTTTGAGGAGTCAGGGGTCCCATTGGCTAGGTAGACATTGGAAGGGCCAGCTAAGGCATTGGATTTTCTTGTATTGCTGGTGGATGCTGAATGGAGATAGTTTTGCTTGTCGGCTGATAAGATAGCCTGATTGAAGGAGAAGATTGTTTGAGAGAAGAAGATGTGGATTCAGGAGGTTATGGAGTTTTTGGGGCTTCTTAATTTTGCATGGTGGGCAGTTCATCCAGGCTATATCTTTTGTAGGTCAGTGGCCTTTTTGTTAAAAGGAGGGAAGAGCAAACATCATTGCTTCAGGGTTAACAAGTTGGTATGGGCTGATTTGGCACTTTGCTTATTCTTTTTGGAGTGTTTTAATGGTGTCATTTTGGCAGATAGATTGGCTGGGTCAAAAAGAATTGCAATAGTTTACAGATGCCACTGGGGATGTTGGAGTGGGTGCATTTTTTGGAGGGGAATGGTTTGCCGCTCATTGGCCAGTGGGTTGGAAGGATGAGTGGAAAAGAGATGTTGTCTTTTTAGAGTTAATGCCAATTTGGGTTGCATTTGTAGATTGGCAGGAATGATTGAGGGGAAAGAGGGTAATTTTTAACTCCAGTAATATGATGGTGGTGGTGCGAGTTTTGCAAGACAAGACTGTGAGATCTGAAATGTTGTGTGTGTTATGTAAGTTGGTTTTGCAGAGTTTATTAATACATTTTTTGTTCAGAGGTGTGCGTGTGGCAGGGGTTCGGAATGAGATTGCTGACAGTCTGTCTTGATTTCAGTTTTCCTGGTTCTGACGGTTGGTTCCAGGGATGAAAGAAGAGCTGATGGTGTTGCCAGACAAGGTGTAGCATTTTGAGTTGATGTATCCAGTAGATTAGTAGATTGGAGTAGCATTCTTGAGCATTGTCTACCGGGAAGGCTTATGGTAGGGTATTCACTAATTTTGATACATTTATTTTGCAGTTGCCTGAAGATGAAGGTGTGTGGTTGAAGGAACGTTTATTGAGACATTTGGCTCACACTTGGGGGCAAGGTAAGGTGGTGCAATCAGTTAAGGTGGATTTGTCAGTCTTTAGTATATTTGTGTTGGGAGCTGGATGCATGATTTTACAGAGTCCTGGTTAGTGGGGTATATGTTGAGAGGATGGGGTAGAGTGGCTGAAGTGTGCATGAATACGTATTGTAAGTTGACAAGACAGGTTTTGAGAGTATTATTGAGGTGTTTGGCTTTAGTGGCGAGTGAGTGAATGAATGAGTGGACTGTTTTGTGGCTTACTTTGTATTTATGGATGTATTTTGGGATATTTTGAGTGGCAGCATCGTTAGGGTCATTACTTTGGAGAGATGTTAGGGTTTTCCTGGGATCAGTGCACATTTGGATACAAAGGTCTAAAATAGAACAGTTAGGTAAAAGCATGCAGGTGGTTCTTTGGAAAGCTAGGAGTGTGGGGGTTTGTTTGATGAGATGGGCTATGGGTTTGATGTGGACTAATGTGGGAGGCCTTCAGGAATTGGTCTTTCAGTTGAGAGGGGGTAAGGTAGCGATGGGTAATCAGTTTATACATGTAATGAGAAGGGCGTTTTGTTGTACGGGTTTTTCAGGTGAGAGGTTTTCTACTCATTCTTCCCATATTGGTAGGACTTCAGATTTGGCAAGGGAAGGCAGGTCTTCAAATGCCTTTTTATCTTATATCAGGTGATATATTTAATTAATAATAGTTTTTTGTTTGTTTTAGGAAAGGAGATTGTCATCCTGGGCCATTCATGCATCCACTGGTCAGTGAAGAGGACATAAGTTAGGATGGATGGAAAGGACTTGGGTTTGCGTCGACTGGGCTGGACTGTTAGTTGGCATGGGATTAGAGATCTCAGGTGGTTTCAGCTTATGGATGAAATTGAAGTGATATGATCATGGAAGTGATTGCCACCAATATTGGTGATAAATCTGGCTGGTAACGATTTAGGGATAATTCCTAAGACCCGGTTGGTGGATAGGTTAAGAAGGAATTTGGTTATGTTGCAATCATTATATCCAGGTATGCATTGTATGGTCAGAGATTGTAACTTGATGTAGGCTAAATGCTGTTAATTCTAATGCTTTGCAGCACGCATGGAGGTTCATTAATTATAGGTTGACATAGCAGATGAGAGCATTGGGTAAGCGTATGATAGAACATTGGGGTTTGGATTACAGGGACCCAGTTTGGGTTTACATCTGATGGGGTGCACTTGAATGAGTTTGGTTTAGACTTAATGTTCATTTAAGTTTACTTTGGGAAGATCTCATGAAAGGTCTTGTGTAAGAGAGGGGGAATAGCCTATGGTCAGGCACCAGCAGGGTTGTCCCTCTTCTGTTCCCCCTTTTGGTGTTGGGGTTGATGCAAGGATTTTGGTGGATGAAAGTGAGTGGTAGGATGCTGCTTGATAGATAAATAAGTGAGCAGAGTGGACACTCCTTACTAGATGCTTGATTGATACGATAAGTGAATGGAAGTATGGGCACTGCTTATATTTGGGCAGGGTGAGTGAGGTACTCTACCCTGTTGCATGTTATAAGGATTTGACATGTATGGTTACAAGGTTATTGTGTTATAACAAATATTTGAAAAGATGTAATAAAGTTGTATGTGATATTAATTAAGGCCACTGAATGTCAGTTGGTGTCATGTGTATTATTAAAGGGAACTGGGACAAATTATGAAGATTATAAAATGACTGTTCTTAAAATGTTGGTGTGATACTTTGGAATTCCTCCCTGATCCTCTCATAAAAATGGGCATCTACCCAGACAGAGTTTCCAACTAATCAAATGTCAATAAATAAATGAAGTAACTAAATAAATAAATTAAATAAATATTTGTTGCAATCAAATGTGGTTTGCATTGAGAAGGTTTCATTTATTACTGATTACACTTGTATGAGAAAATCACAAGAGTTGAATACTTGTCAGTAAGCCAATACAGTGATATCACAGTATAAAGTCTGCAAGTTCTATCAGGACTACAACACTAGTAGCAGCCACAAGTGAAAATAGTATAGCTGAAGAATAACACAACACAATATTAAAAACCAACAAAATAACAGGCACAGAAGTCAACTGTCTGTTAAAGGAGGGCGGGTATTATTCTGGATACCACACAATAGTATGTCATATAGGCATGGATTCCACACAACATTGCATCTGTGGTTGCAAGTCTGACATACAGTACAACAATAAATTTAGTGGAATTTGGAAAACAAGTTCACACTGGGTAAGGAACAACACATGCAAAACAATTTGGAAATGTTTATAATTGTTAGGAAATAACAATAAATTTAGACTATTTATATACTCACAGAAGCAACAGAGGGCATAGTTACAGGTCACTGAAACAATGGTGGATGAGTGACTTTAGTTCAAAAATATAATGCTGTAGTGTTTCATCTCACTGTGTTGTGTTGTGTTGTGCATACTGGTAGTGCAATTTTAAGGGATTTTTCCTCTTTTCTCTACTGTGGTATGACCTTGGAGTTAGTCTATATAAAATAGCCTTGCATGAAGGGTAGACCCTCCAACATGCGGTTGTAGGGGGATTGCCACCTGAAAAAAAATTTTTGGGGGAGATTTTTGACTCACCTTTTTTAGTATTCGTCTTCTGAATACTGGTATGTAGAAGAAGCATGCTTTGATCACCAACAGGTAAATAACCACCAAGCACTAGACAGATCTATTATAGAAAGACTGTACAAGACTGTGCGTAAACCAACATAATTGCAGGTGGTGACAACAACAGAATCACAAAAAACTACTTCAAAAAAAAAAAAAAAAAAAAAAAGAAATACTTTCTAAAATGTAGTGTTCCCTACTGCAGTGATTTTTCTGGTACAATTTATTCCAGTTTTTATGGAGCTGGATTAGCAGTTAATCTGATGGTTTGTGGTCATAAACCAGCTCGACCTAAAGCAAACACAAGACAGCACAAAATAATATACTGGCCATGAGAAATAACACCTACTAAATTGCTTCCATAAAGACTCTCAGGAAAGAGAGTGTATTTCCTCTCTTGAGATCTATGTGGAAGATTATGAAATACAAAACAATCCCCGGGATTCATGAACCTTGCGCCAGGCGCCCGCATAGCGTCGGCGTTATAAAGCCAAATATGGCCACCGAGCGATTCAGGTATGAACCAATCCCACGTGCACTACCGGCGTGCGCCGGACCTGCGCCGCCCCCAGCGTAGGTATGCTAAACACACTGTGTGCGGTATTGCACCATGCAAATGAAGGCAAATATCGATCCACGAAGTGGCACAGGCGTAGCGTAAGGGCACGGAAATGTAAACCAAGAAAAACGGTTTACATTTACCCAAACATGACCAAGGAGTAATGGAAGGCTGTCAACGTCAGGTATCATACAGGTGCAATATGCCAATGGCGAAAGGCACCGAGAATGTCCAAAGAAAACATGCACAAAATGTAAATAATGACATAAATGTTATGTATGCAGAAACCACAGCAGAACCCCCGGATATGTGCACAGAAGGTGCAAAACAATGAAATAATATGACAATGTCCTAAAAGAGCAGTATAATACACATCAGCTGCACAGCCACCACACACCATAGTATGTATGGAAAGCCTCAACCCCAGCGCAAGGGTTGTCAAGGAGTGGCGGCAGTGTTCCGCGCCGTTTCCATCTATTAGCAGTCAATCCCATGCAAATGAGGCAGATATTAGTGAATCGCCAAACCGCAGCCGCTGTAAGGATGGAGCAAACGGCGCAGCGGTAGTATACCGAGCAGTGGCCTACACGGAATACATGTCAATCGCAGAGGGGTGTGCCACTGTAGGAGGAAGCACATTGGAGGCCAGCAAACATGGGCTGTACAATGCACATCACAGCAGCAGGACCGGCGTGTGAGGAAATAGATGCGCTGAGAGTACATAATGCGCGCACAGATGCATGTGCACGAGGATGACAACATTCCCCAACCCAGTCATGTGACGGCCTCCCCGTCAACAACCACGGATATAGGAAGGTAATGCGGAGAATATGAGGAAATGCGGAAGCAGTGTAATTGGAGCAGTAATGAGCAATCAACACCAATCAATCCAGGAAGGGCAAACGGCGGCAGCTGACAACTCTGCCTGCAGACTCCCGCAAAACGGGAAAGGGGAGGCATAGGAATGCAAAGATAGTAGAGGATGTAGTAGAAATGCAAAGAGCAAAGAACTGAAATAGCACAGCCAAGTACAGAGGTAGCATAACGGCGGCAGCAGACAAAATGCATCATATGCCATGTGCCTGCAGGATGCACTGCAGGCAATAGTAGGTGCAACGTGCAGAAACAGTAATGTAAGATGCAAAGCTAAGCCAATGCAGGCAACTGTAATGTAACACTAAAGGCAATACCGTTGCAGTTGCAACAGTAAAACACTGAAGATAATCCACAGATACGGCTGCACAGACACACCCAATGACATCACCGGGTATACAGCACAACAGTATAAAGTGTGAATGCACACAACACACAGCGATTTCCCAAACGCCGCACCGTAGGGTGTACACAGGGAACTTTTAATATGTATATGTTGGGTGCCGCCGTGGCCGTGATGCATAGGTATGTGTCAGAGACAGACGGAGTTGCGGAGGAGGGTGCCGACAACTACCGTAGGCCTCATAGGAGAAGGAGAGTGTTCAGACCAAGGGTGACCTACCAGGGGCTGCAAGACCTGGAGATAGTAGAGCGCTACAGGGTGGACAGGGACACGTTACAGCAAATAGTGGAGCTGTGCCGGCCACGCCTGAGAACAAGAGACAACAGAGGGGAGCCCATCCCAGTGGACACAAAGGTATGTGTGAGCTTGCGAATACTGGCTACAGGTACCTTTCAAAGGCCAACCGGGGATATAATGGGCATCTCACAGGCATCAGCATCCAGGATACTACACCAGTTCCTGGATGCCATGTTACGACATGCCCATGAGTATATAAACTTCCCCAGATCTCAGGAGGAGTTGGCTAGCAATATGCGCCACTTCCACCGTGTGGCACAATACCCGGAGGTACTGGGTGCGATAGACTGTACGCACATAGAAATCAAGTCACCGCCCAGGGAGCAGGGTAGACGCTACATAAACCGCAAGGGATACCCCTCCATCAATTGCCAGGTCGTGTGCAATGTGCAGGGCATTATCATGGATGTGTGTGCCGGCAGCCCTGGAAGCTACCACGACTCCCATATCTGGCATGCCTCACAGCTGTATCAGGTATTTGCCAGGGGGGACATCACACAAGGTCACCTTGTGGGGGATGCTGGCTATGCACTGGAGCCGTGGATGATGACACCCATCAGAAATGCACACACACACGTGCAAGAACGCCATAATGAGGCACACGCACAAACCAGAATAATCATAGAGCGTGTGTTTGGGATGTTGAAATCACGGTTCCGGTGCTTGGATACATCCAGTGGAGCCTTGCAGTACTCTCCAGGCACATGTGCCCACATATTCATAGTATGTTGTATGCTACACAATATGATTCTGCAGAAACAGCTGCTGCAGGGACATAATGGTGTAGGGCCACCAAGCCCGCCACAACTGCCAAGGCAAGCACAGGCACAGGGCGTTCAGTGCCATGAACACACTGTGCCAGCCCCAGTAGGTAGACGGAGGCGTACCCAATATGCCTATGCCTTGGCAAAGAGGGAACGTATAGCACATACTCTGACAGCGTAGGCCCCATGGACTGACACCTCCCTACCTGCACACACAGTGAAATGGACGCCACACAAACATGTCTGCCCGTAATGTGTACCGTATGGGCGGACGTATGTGTGACTCCAACATAGGCATCACCCAAACACTGCACACCCAATAGCCAGCGGAGCATGGAACGCCAACACCTCAACCGCACGCCGGTCCTACAGCAGACAGTGTAGCCGTATGCTGCCACTTTTGGCGCAAGTTGACTACATATGTACTTATGTGCATACACAGATACGGAGATAGATATCATCACACACGTAGAAATATATGTACACATACACAGATATAAGGTACAACAGGTAAATATGGAATCCCAGGGATGCAAGTTTACAGAGAAGTAAGAGGCGAAATCTCCACATAGTAAACATAGTGAACGACAACCCGATCATCCGGGAGGGTGGGCAGAGCAGGGAACGCCAGCCATGGAAATGTCAACCTGCATCAATGCATATCCGCGGGTCGGGATGATCGCCAGGCCACAGTACAGTAACGGGATATGTGCGTGTCATATTCATAGGATATGGATGTGGAGGTACACACCGCCGCTGGCGATGCGGTCAACGTAGGTACTGTGTGAAACCGTTGGTGCGAAAGCGGCAATCATACCTCTCAAGTGTACGTCATTATGAGGAACGTACCTAATTTGGGGTCTAAAACAGTTCATGTTCCTCGAAGTTCCTCAAAGTTCCACATTGAAATACTCTGTCACACATTCATTGTTAGGAATTTATTGAAATGAAATCCTGGTAAATAGAAATTAATCATATTAATTCATTAAAGGTTCTTCTTTATAAGTAAATCAGCATATTTTAACCATCCTATGACCTTCTTAGCTGAAGTTGTTAGTAAGCCATTAGTATGTGTTCCACATTTTGCCCATTTGTTCCATATTATGAAGGTGTGTGTTCCTCATTTTGGAAATGGAAGGTTGAGAGCTATGGCGGCAATATGTGTATGCGTGAGGTGAGGTTGTCGTGTGTTCCGCTGTGTGTGTGTAATGTGTGTGCCACTGTAAAATGTGTATGTAGGTGACATGTCACAGGCGGAGAGGAATAACATGCGTAGGCATACAGTACAGGAAACATAGGCGTATGTACAGCAGTACCCACAAAGTAGTAGTGACAGCTCCTCAGTGGCTAGGCGTGTGGCGACGTAAAACGATGCAAAGCGGAAATGTCCCAGAATGTACCACAGGACCATAGCCAACAGGAGATTCAAAGGACGCATGTACAAACAATGACCGTATGTATGGTGGCCATATGGTAGACTCAACACGATACGTCAGCAACGTTACACAGCATCAGGCATGTACGGCGAAAATACGCATGTGCTATCCCGGCACCGATCGTGGCCACCTACCGTCCCGTAAATACCGCTGTGTGTTCCACGACTGTTAAGTAAGCAAGCGCCACACGAATAGGAGGCAACCGGTAGCATACAGGCCGTCCCAAGTACAGGACCACAATCACCGTAACTATCAGTGACAAAATGCCAATGGATAGTAGGCACGTACGAACAACCGCAGATATATAACTGATGTGAAGGAGGAATACGTGCAGGAAGCACACATGCAGGCGATACCGACACCACGACATCAACAAAACAAACAGTCCCAGAACAACAGACAGGTAACCTGCAGCTCCCCAAGCAGGGATGGAGCACACACACAAGCATATCGTGTATGTATAAATGCAAGACCCACACCCCGTACCCGTCACCCACATCCGCAGATATACCCCATCACACATATCAAAGGGATACCAGCCGAAACCGTAGCAAAAACATACAGGCAGTCAATGACAGCGGCATACCCGCAACAAGCCGCGTGGGAAACACTAGCAGCAGCTGATGCATCCCTGCATCTGTTGTGTACAGGAATATAACAGCTATGTTACACATCTGAATGCACAACGCCATCGACAGACGCCGCCTGGACATGGACACCCACATGTTGAACAAAATACCATACCCAACACATACAATCCACGGCTAACACCACAGCGAAATGTACCTGACACCACACATAGCGGATGCAGTCACACAAACATGATACAAAACATACCATCCCCACTAAGGTATTGCAAATAACCAACGCCCACGCGAGGAATGAACCATGGCCTAGTTCCGACGCGTAACGTACGAATGGAGGAGGATCACTGGTGATATGCGCATAAGTACACACCGAGGAACAGCTATTGGCGTGATGAACCCACATGCCTCAGGTAACGACGAATATAAGGAAGACTCCCTGGATATTCAAACCGTATGTTCATACCGAACAAATAGTGAAGACAAAACAAGGAGTATCAAGCAAGTAGTGACGAATACAGAACCAAAGGCCAGAAAGGTATGTCAAACCCACGAGATGTACTGGTGTGTAACGCATGATACGTATGACGAATCTGCACTGTATGTGAATGGTGTGTGTAAGTGAAGATACCTGTCCATCAGGCAGAGAGTGGTGAAAGGTGGTTATGTAATGCTAAGCCGCGGAGCATACCAACGACTGTGGACAACGTGTGCACAGCAGTGGGACAACATGTACACAGCCGGTATAACCCAAGGTCCACCATAGGGATTTCAAACACAGAACAATGCCACCACCCACGCTGATGCTGGCAGTGGATATCCAACAATGAAGTGCCACAGCAGGGGATAGGACATGTATGTATAGTGTCACAGCACACATGTGTATGGGCATATACCGTCGATGTCATATGGAATGTGCGCACAACGTGCACGTATGCCTCGCAGTAGGGGTGACCATGTCAATTATGTGTAATGCAAAGCTGTCATGATGGATATGTTCAGAAATCATATACAGTATCACAGGCATAGCATGCATGATGGAGGGATGGCCTAATGTTATGTACATAAACAGGATATGTATGGCCTGCACATATGGGAAAGAGTAGTAGCAGAATAGGTACCCGAAATGGAGGGAACAGCAAGTAACCATGTCCAAACGTTCTGTAGCAGGTGCAATGTGTGCAACAATGATGTCCGGCAGGGCCGTGTGTAAACACATGTGCAATGTACACAGTAGTGTCACCCCCCCCCCACAGTAGTGTCCACTGAACAGCAGAGGTGGATGTCAACTGTATGTCTATACAGTACTTCCGCTGTGGTGGTACCATGGGTCTGTGTCACCCTACCAGCAAGGGAGCTATCACATGACCAGTGACACAGTGTATCCCTGTGGGATGTGCACAGGACCTATGTCCCACAGCACGGTGTGTGTCCAGTCTGCGGAGGTCACACAGACGCCCAGGCTGAGCAATGTGGCATGTGTGCACACATGCAGGAGTGCTCCATTCACCCTGCCCACTGCAAACGCCATGTAGGAGTACTACATGCATCAGTAATGTGGAGAACATGGCCCATGCCAGAGTAGATGACACCCCTGTGTTAGTGGTATGCAGGTGAGTACAGATGTGTTTCACGACTGTCATTTGCATATGTAAACTGTCTGAGTTGGGTAGACATCACGGCATGACTATACTGTGACATGTAAAGTTGTATCCATTGTGTAAGGTACACCACACATGTGTTATTGTAACACTGCCCGCATGTACATGTGTGTATGGCACAGGTACAAGTGCACCCAATGTATCAGCTAGACATACAGTCCAGAAATGTGTGGCCCTGCACATGTGTACCCACGCCATAGTGGAATATGGCAACCACAGCACCATGTGGGGCATGTGTGTGTACAGCAACCATGTACAATGTGATATGCATGTATGGGGACAGTATCCATGTGATACACAGTGCATGACTGTCACTATGCAAAGGTGATATGTATGCACTATGTGTGATGTAACTGATGCAATGACATCTACATGATATATCTGCCACACTGACACCTGTATGGTTATTAGCAGTATGAGTAGGTTGAGCTACAATGCTGCCAGGTATGTAAATGTGGTATATGTAGGCATGGACAGTACTCTGTGACAGCATGTAGTGTATGTAAGCAAATAGTGAGCATGAGGGGCCACATGACTGAGGACTCTGCAATGTCACATGTACCTGACATGTTGTAGTTAGCATGATATGCCTGCACCACTGTGTGACCTGCACAGGAGTCACATGGCGTAACATCCTGAGACATAGGGTACGATGTGATGCTGGATGCCGACACTGGCAATACCATAATGTGGAACGGCGCTGAAGGGCAAAGAGCGGATAATGTCTGATTTGTCACCCTCTGTACCACACCAACCACCCATGCAATGGTATGACAGGTGGCCAGCATGTGGATGTGGTGTGCTGTGGCGCACAGAAGCCCAACAAGGGTGCCAGTAAAGGCATGGAGGTCGTCAATGAGTGTGTGGAGCATGTATGTGAGGATGTGGCCCAGTGCCATACTGAATGGCCCAGTCATGGGTGCACAAATGCAGCCCCATACGTGCAATGCAGTACTACCCATGTGTAGTGTGATAGATGTGGTAGTGTGGTGGTCAGGGTACACAACGTCCATGAATGGGCTAGCAGTCAATGCAGTGTGCTGCTGCAGAGACATATAACAGCCAGGTTTGCGGGATACAACTACGGAGATTGGAGGTGACATTGGGACCGTGTCCTAGGACATAACGTGTGCATGGCAGTACCATGTATGTGTCCACAGGGTTAATACAATGTCCAGCCATGGATTGGAACCCTGTAGTGAGTGAGAGTGTGTATTGTCGGTAGGTACCTCATTGGCAGGCACGATGCCAGCAACATCTGTGTTGGCAATGCCTGCATGAGTGTTGTATGCTGCATTGAATGTGGATGTAGCCAAACAGCAGAGACATACCACCACACTGTGTGAGGGCCCACACTGCAATGTATGGCAGTCATGTGTAGGTAGCTAGCTGTGGAGTATGTGATGCACCATGAGGACCCACCATGACTGTCAAGTGATGCACCACACACATGTGAACATAACTACCATGCAACAGCCTGCACATGTGCCCATACAGCACATGTGCATGGAACAGGAATACCACTGTGGCGTCTGTGAAAAGGCCAGTACCACCATGTCTCTGTGTGGAATAGCATGGTCCCTACCAGTGCGTAAATGTAGTGGAAGTGCACTGTGATATGTGTTGGCATAGTCACGTACACTGTCCATCGTACGGGGTGCCATGCCATCAACTACCTCTGTCAGTGGATTTTGGTATTACTGGCTGTAGAGCGTATGTACTATGCATGCTGCAATGGTCGTGTGTCTAGGGCGTGGCTAGCAGGGCTGAGAAGCATGGATGTTCAGCAAACAGAGGGGGGATGTCTGTAGGTATAGCACACAGACACATGGAGGTATGGTGCATGCCGAGGGTAGTGTAGGTATGGTATGTGTCATGTAATGTGTCACCCAGCTATGCGTACTGCATGGCCAAGCATGTGTGGGTACATGGGAGTCCATACTAGGGAAGTGCGTGTTGCTGTCAGTACATGGCAGTAGCAACTGTCCCAGGAGCAATGTACAGTATGACAACACGGCCAGCATGTAACCTGTGGTGTACAGTGTATTCACCGTCGCGTGTCACAATGTGTGTAGCGGTCACGAACATGGGTATCTGAACATGGATTACCTATGATGCAATGTGTCTGGGGAATATACAGTATGTGTGTAAATCACTGTGTGGTGTGGGAACCACCCACCCGTGTGCGTTGCAGTCCAGGTATGTGCCTGGGAGGTATGATCTGTGTACAATCTGGACTCGCAGGTGTGCTGTGTAGGGCATGGAGGCAGGTCCCAGGCACTGCAGATAAATGACATGTGTGCCGTACTGTGTGTGCAGTGCTTGTGTACAGCACAGTGGAGGGTGTAAGCATTGTCACACATCACTGCATGCTGTGCCTGCCTGTGACAGCCCTGCCGGAGACAGACATGTGACACTGCTGCACAGGCAGCATAGCATGTGAAGATGTACATGTGGGCTGCACACCTTAGGCAGATGTCTGCAGGTCATGTGTGCCACGGTAGTGTGGTTGAACATGACTGTCAGACTGGACAAACACCACATGCCTGCATAAGTACAGTATGACCATAGTCAACAGTCCCAGTGACAGAGTAGGCCAATGTACAGTATCCCTGTGTGCAGACCACTGGCTACTGGACACCTGGCTAGACACACACCCGGAGGGTTAATTCACCATTGAGCCATCACATGTCCCAGTCCATGTGGCCTGTACAATGTCATCACAGGGTGGTCACAATAGCAGGTGGCAAGGCAGACACGGTGTACCAGGTGATGTGTCATGCGTGCATATGTTGAGTAGCACAGCCGTTCACATGCCCGCAACATACTGGTGCACGATGTATACTGTGACATGATGTGTGGAACTGCACTGTCACCCACTACAGGGCCATCTGACACAGGTGTGTTGTGACAGGTGTAACCCATGTTTGCACAGGATACACACTGCTGGTGTAGGCAGCCATGCTGGTGGCTACCAGTGGTACATGCAGTGGTCATACAGCCATACTGCACACAGTGTTCATGCAGGAATGTCCATTGTCGTGGACGATGTGCTGCTATGTAGGTGTGTGTTGTGAATGTTACACATCCAGATGACACCATCTGGCGCAGTCATGGTCGTCAACACCATTACACACATCCACAGCAGTCAGAACCCAGTCCTGACAATGTGTGTCAGTCACCCTCGTACTGTGTGACATATGTGCACATGGCGGAACACCTCCCACTGTCATCTAAGATGGCTACATGATGTTCGGAATGTGCTGTGAAAATGTACAATGCTGGTAGCCCAATGAAGTACCTGGAATCACACACAGTACGCTATGGCAGCCATGTAAACCATGCACAACAATGACCGTAACAGACACAAACAATGCGTTGACACGTGGAACATGTGCACATGACAACCCCAATGAGGTATGTTGCACATATTGATGTACAATTGTCATCTATGGCCATAGCATGGATGCAGACGCACATACCCACAGGTAGTACCACGTGATGTAGGTAGGGGCATTGCGTGTACATGTGACAGTAGCTGTACAGCCACATGTCCTACATAGCCGTCATGTAGGGGTAGCTGTGGCATGTGACCGCTGGACATGCCCGTACAATTGACCATGTCCCACAGGAGATGTGTTATGTGTGTACCACATGTGATGTGCCGACAACAAGCTGTGACGTGTACGGCTGCCGGTGTACCTGTGTGACATTGTCTGTGATGGGTGCAAAGGCATATAGTATCGTATTGCATGCCCACAAGCCCCACATAGGTGCATAGCCTGAACATACAATACAAGGAGGGTGTGGGATGATAGCAACCCACAGGAGGAGATGGGTACGGACGGCAGACCACAACCACATGTGCATGTACGGTGTTCACGTCCACGACACATGAGCATCTGAGAGGCTAGCCTTACAGCTGTACAGGGTTGCATGCATATATGTTCAGCAACATCCCTGTGTGTCCCACCACTGGCCCGTGGACCGATGGACACCAACCAAATGTGCAGATATGATATTTGCACAGCACATCACAGATGCCTACTGTACAACAGGCTTACCGTGTAGACATGTGCACAGTAGGTCTGCGCCAGCTGCAGTCAAACACGTTATGTGCCGAACCACACCAATAGTGCAGGCCATGCCACAGATGGACGTGCATGCATCTGTGTATGTATGGCTGTGAATGTCTCCGGCATAGCAGTATAGCTGTGTCACCATTGTGAACAACAATATGAATGGGTTGTATGTGTGAGGGGTGCGTCATACGTGTATGGTCAGATCGACAATACCATCATACCATCACTGACCCTGCTATGTGAACATCCCTGTCCCCATACATGGATACCTATGCTGTGCCCAACACCACATTCACAGAGGGAGGGATGGCGGTGTGTAGTGCAGCAGCAGACATGGGGGTGGCAGCAGGCACTGGATGTACACATATGTGGTACCCACATCAGTGCAGGCAACCATCCATGTGCACGGGATAGCCATGTGTGTCCACATACAGCACTGTGTTGATCAATATCACAGCACATAGCACCTGCCAGGGTTACAGTGTATGCATGGATGTGTGATACCTGCATGCACCTGACACACCCTCAGCAAGCAGTGTGCAGCATACCTTGCTTGAGGCCAGTGTCCACACAATGGTGATAGACATGTTGAATGTCCATATACACATAGCAATGACATATGGAATGGACAGCCACCCTGCCAATAACGTCAACCCCCAGGTGGATCACAACCCAGTGCCATGTGTGTGGCATACCCTGCCATACCATGCAGCCCTGCCCAGCAAGGCTGCATGAGCTATCACAGTCCTACATGGTGCAATGGACAAAAGGCACTCTCACTATCAACCATACACAGCAGTAATGTGGCGGTGATGCACCCTGTGGTGTTACAGGTGCTGTGTGTTGCTCTGGACAATGTGTGTGTGTACATGCTATGCATGGCCTTTCCTGCTAATGTGTCATGGTTACACAATGCCCTATGTCTATCACATGTGCAACACAGGTGAGCTGTGGCAAGTTGTCCAACACCCGTACAGTGCTGTGTGGATGTACATGGCACAACACATGCATGTGCAGGTGTCCATGTGTATGTGTACAGTGCCACTGCTGACGTTCACAATGGCTACAGACGTGATGTTTACTGACATATACACAGCGTCCAGGTGAACAGTAGCACCGACGTCACATGGGGACCTATGCCAACTGATATGGACACAGGTGCAGCCAGGTGCACATGTCCACAGCAGGCTAACATCTACATGGTGCATGTACAGTGTGATGGGGTGGCACACAGATATGATGTGACACCCACTGCTCAATGGTGTGAAGCCAACACATCGGCTGTGTCACTGCCACAATGCCTTTCACAGATTACTGTGCAGATGTTGTACATGTCATAGCAATGTATTTCCAACAGTATGCCAGCACAGCAGTGTAACTTTGACCTGCCACCATCATTATGTCTTACAGATAATGCCACGTTCCCGGCTTCCCACATTCACCCGTCAGGAGGATGAGGTGATTATACCATACCTCCATACAAATCATGACATCCTATTCAGTCATGCGCCACAGCAGGCACAGGAACGAGATGAGATGTGGCAGGAGATGTGCAGGAGGGTGAACAGCCTGGGCGGACACAACCGCAGTTACCAGCAGATCCGCAGGCACTGCACAGACCTGATCCGGCATGCAAGACAGCGTGCCACTGCAATCGCCAGACAACAACGTGGGACAGGTGGTGGGCCACCAACCCAGCCCCCACTCACAGCCACGGAGGAGCTCCTGGCCAGTCTGGGTACACCCACAGAACAACACGCAGAAACTCTTGCGTCCATCGTGGAGGTGGGTGTCTTGCAAACTATGAGGTCGGAGCTGCCTGGTAAGTCAGTGTTGCATGTTTGTATGATAAGTGACGTGGGAGTGGGTGTCATAGTACAACACATAATATAGCAACACATGCCAGCTATATGGCCACACAAGATGCATACTACAGTATGCTATGTTGTGTTACCAGACATGTGCATAGCAGATGCGAACTCACAGATGCATGATGTGACATGCACAGTGCTGACTGTGGCGATAGTAATGGATAATGTGTATACCTTTGTGTCATTCCTTTACAGATATGTCTGGCGTGTCGCAAAGACAAGGGTCTGTTGCAGGTAAGTCTGTTGCTAGTCAAAGGCATGATACGGTGTATTGATATTCCCCATGTGTCCAGGCATGACATGCACAACTGTGTGTGCCCCAGTCACGGTATACAGGTTGCACCACCCGACACACACACCACACATGTACAGCAGATACAACCGTTAGCGTAGAGTGGCATGACACCACACAACCTATTGGTGTGTTACGTGCAGTCATCTATGCATACAATGGTGTCGGTGTTCCACAATGGCTGCATGTGTAGTATGCATCGGTATGCCTCTGCAGTATGCACACAGTACCACATAGTGAGCTGTGATCTGGCCAGAGCACAGGTGTTACCAATGTGACCTATGCCCCTGCATTGGGTGCACACATTGTGACATGGCACATACCATGTCCCATGCACGTGGATGTCTGTCTGCAACATTTACACACCATGACATGACCTATGCACGACATGGCAGACATCCACACTGTCTGCATATCCGTAGGGAATGTGACACCTTAGACTAGTATGGTTGTATGTGACATGGGCCACCACAGGGCCGTGTGCACGATGTCCACCACACACATGTGTAGTATGCATCGGTATGCCTCTGCAGTATGCACACAGTACCACATAGTGAGCTGTGATCTGGCCAGAGCACAGGTGTTACCAATGTGACCTATGCCCCTGCATTGGGTGCACACGTTGTGACATGGCACATACCATGTCCCATGCACGTGGATGTCTGTCTGCAACATTTACACACCATGACATGACCTATGCACGACATGGCAGACATCCACACTGTCTGCATATCCGTAGGGAATGTGACACCTTAGACTAGTATGGTTGTATGTGACATGGGCCACCACAGGGCCGTGTGCACGATGTCCACCACACACAATTGTCAATGACCCAGACAGACAAGGCCATGGCCGATACCTACAGGCATGTTGTCACACAGTACATCCACAGTGGGTATTCACTGTTGCACCCTGTACACACATAGTGGCCTCATCACTGTAGTGGACCCCCTGGACATCCGATGTGATACACCAGTGACATGGAATGCCTGTCCACAGCTACTACAGGTGCCACCATTGTCCACCATATATGTGCTGCTGAGCAGCTGAACTGACTGTCAGACATGGCAATGTAATGCGTCCAGGTCACGCATCGCACAGAAACATACCTGTGTCCTGCTACTGTGCAGTGGCACAGTGCCTGCACTCCACACTGTACAGCTATGTATACAGCTCACACCAACTGCACCTGCACAGACATCCATGTTACCCATACATTGTATCTGTACACTGTACACATAACACTGCACTGTGACAGCTGTTGTGATGTGGTGCATGTGGTGGGACACCATTGTCACATGTCCACATGATACCGCACATGTTTGCAGTGTACATGACATAGTGTTGGCAGCCATGTGTAGTGTCAACTCGCCCGTGGCCACACGGTGTATCACGGTGATGCATGCAAACTACCATGAATGTGTGTACTGCATGCCTACTAAAAGACACCTGCCTGTTGTAGTGTACCCACCAGGGCAGTGTGCATACTGCCACTATGAATGTCTGGTCTGCATTCACTGGTCTGTGCTGTGGGAATGCTGCATGCCACCTGCAATATCACATGCATGATGTGTGTGTGTGTGTGTGTGTGTGTGTGTGTGTGTGTGTGTGTGTGCATGTCTGTATTGTAACGGATGGTATGTCTTTGTATTGACAGGTGCTGTAGGTGAGTTCCCCTCCTGCGGGCCATCTGAGGCCAGTGTCCACACAGATACTAGTGGTGATGACCATGTGCATGAGGCACAGGCAGGGTCGTCACAGGCAGACACTGTGCCATTGGAGAACATCACACTTATGTCCCATTCATCCCTGCACATGGTTCAGATGCCGACACATACCCCAACACCATTGCCCATGGATGACGGTCAGTCAGCGTCTGTTGGCACCGAGCAGGAATGTGTGGTGGCTGCAGAAGGTGTGGCTACACACGATGTTGCCAGTGCAATGACTGGTGCAGTGCCACACAGGCATGTGGCAGGTGCTGCTCGTAGGGGGAGCACCGCTAGACATACACCTGCCGTACAGGGTGCAGCAGCTGGTATAACCAGATGCATGTTCCAGACTGTAATGGCGGCACAGGCACGTGCCGAACGGCAGAACCTGGAAGGGCAGAGGCTGCAGAGGTCTGCAATCCGTTCCTTGAATGACAACATCCAGTCATTGGCGAATGCCCAACAGCATCTTGCCGATGTTCTGGATAGGAGATTGGGTGAGATGGCTGGGATCCTCGACCGAGGCATGGCCATCCATGAGCGTGAGCTGTCTGTGCTGGAACACATGGTAGGGGTGAGGCATAGGGCACGTGGGTGTGGGCCAGTAGCACCAACAGGTGCAGGTCAGCGTGTGCGTGCCACCTCCCATGCCCACCCACACAGTGCTGGTAGCAGCAGCAGTGCAGCTGCTACTACACCAACCACACCAGGACACAGCAGGCCACGTGGACGTGGCCCTGGACGGCCCCGGCGTGGGCACGTTTCCAGCGGACATGTGACATCGGAGTGTGGACAGTCTGTATCTCCACCCGGTAGTGCCCGTGCGATCCCAGGCAGGCGCGGGTCACGTCACTGCAGGCGGACACAGTGAGCCGTAACACCTGCACTGTACAGTCTGGGGCTGTCAAGCATACCCCATGTAGGCATCACAGATGACTGAACCATGTACACACAAACCCACACACAGCAAACACAACTGTAGGGCTCCACCACATCCACATGCAATCTACACAGTCATGCCCAGTCAATGCACAGGCCCTTACACACACACATGATGTCATCCATTGGTACAGCCCATGCCTGTGGTACACATATCACCCTGTGCATATGATGAAGTCTCTGCCGCAGAACTGTGAGCTACACCATTGGTGCACGGTTATGCAAACATATTCTGATGCACAGGGTGGACAAGATAGTGAGAGGTGTATGTGATACCTGTGTCCGCATAGTACGTGATGTGTATGTTGTGGTGTGTGTATGGCTGGTGACAGGTGTGTATGTGATGTGGGTTGTGCACTGACATCATGCAGCAGACATACCATGTAGGGCAGGTGCAGCATTCATTGATCTGTGTACACAGTATGCGTGGTGGTTACATGTGTAGCACCATGTTGGTTCAGTTAACCCGTATGACAATGATGGTGTACTTGCATGTGCCTACTGGGAGCACTGTTATTAGTTCCCCACGTGTAGTCATGGGGTACCCACAGGCATGTCTGGCAACATCAGCATAGTACAGGTACCCGCAACTGGCATGGACCCCTACATAGGTACATAGGCGCACATGTACATACCAGGCTATGTGCCCTATGACATGTGTAGACCTAACATGACTGTGTGTGGCTGCTAACACCCCTTAGGATGGGGATGCCACATGCATCAGTCCCCAGTCCCTCATCCAGCACTGACACACGGATGATGCCTGGCGCATAACTATGTTCACACATCCACACATCATGATTACTCCTGGACGAAGGCAGTCAGGGCCTTTCCTTAACATGGGCTGGCACTCCTCTCCGTGTCGTAGGGGGTCTCTGGCCGTTGACCCTGTTCCCCCAGCATGTCCCACTCATCTTTGTGGTGAGGTGTCTGATAGTCGCTTCTGTGCCCGTGTTTGCCTGGAGCCTAGGAGGTGGAATATGCCCATGTCACCCAGGTCGGACATGGCCGTGTATGCCAGGCACAGATCACCACAGAGCAGATGTGCTGGGAAGGTATACAGCTGGAGTCCCCTTGGTCGTGCAGCTTGTGACACATGTCCTAGCACCGTCATCCCTGTGTTGTGGAACGTTTGTGGTCCTTCTGAGTGCTGCAGGTGTCAGCTTAGGTACAGGCCAGATGTGCCATCGTACGCAGTCATTGCTCTGGTGTGTGATGTGTACAGGGGTACAATGAACACCCCTGATGTGGATGCGATTCCTTCCAGACCAGGTGGCCACAGTGGAATGCCTTCACACATACATTGCCATTGTGTGTGTTGACAGAGGTTACCGACAGGTGTGGTACCCATTTCCATGAACATGTCCACCATTTTGAATGGCTTACCACCTACATGTTACATTGGGCCGAACATGTCCTTCACACTGGGTAGGTCTGCACCTTCTCTGGCATATAGCAGCAGGCCATGGCTCTGGCACCAGTTATCCATGTCTATTACGCCCTGGGTGGATGTCCGTGTCACATGGGGTGTTGGGTATGGTGGCTGGTGTGTAGCCATCTGCATACCTTGTCTGCCACAATCCCCCTATGATTGCATGCACATTTGAAGGTCGAATGCCGTATGGCAGGGGGCCCAGGACTGAGCCCTGTGGGCCTCCACTGGAGACCAGATATGAGAGTGACACGGCACCAGGAACACCAACCCTGTGTGGTGTGACCTCCAACCTTTCTGAGAACCATTGGGTGACATATGTCCCCACATGTACGCTGGCAAGCCTTTCCATGAGTCCCATGTGGAGTGTACTCTGAACACTCCCACCAGGTCATGGTACTGTGTGCAAACCCGCGTATCCCCATCAATGGCCTTGGTGACCACTCCAGACAGGACGAGCAGGTTCGGGAGGCAGGTTCCACCCTTGACTATGTTGTTGTGGGTATGTTCCGGTATTGGCTGTACACCGCTGTCTGTATCCATGGGCACCTGTATGGACCTCCACACAGCTTTGCAGACAAGGCTTGTGAAGCTGATAGGGTGTGGCTGTCTACAGTCCAGAAGAGCACTACCCTGGCATAGTGGGACCACAGATGCCATATGCCATCCATCGGGGACATAGCCCATAGTAAGGCTAACATGACACAGTGGCCTCATGTGTGGGTCGAGGGCCTCAGTGAGGATGGGTAGCACACAGCCAGGGACACCATCGGTGCCCATTGGTGCTGTGTCAACCGCCATAGAGTTATGAGATCACTCCAGGCCATATGAGATGTTTTGGAGGCTACACTCTGGTGGGATGGATATGTCCCCTCTTGGGGGTGGATGTATGCATGGAACATGTCCACTGGTTTGTAGACAATGTCTGTGGGTGCAGTGACCGTTGTACCATTCTGGACCATTTCTGGCCAAGTCTGTGTGCCCCCAACCATGTCCTTACCACAGTTAGGGAAGGCCCTATGGTTGTCTCATGTGCCCTCTGCAGTACCACTCCCACAAGCGGCCGTGGATGATTGTATGTGTGGCCATATGGTGACTCCGGTATGAATGGGAGATGGTTTCCCTGGTACTGACATTGCTCTGTCATGTATTAGCTCCAACTGTTGATGTACAGCTTGTCAGTGGCTGGGGTCCACCACAACATGTGCCTACCTGTGGTGGACAAGGTCCTGATGTTATCATGTTCGCCTGGTGCAGACATGCATGGGGGTGCTCATAGAAGGCATTCGTAAGGCGGTTGGCAGCCTGGCCTGTGTTCAACACTGGCATGGAGGACTTGTAGGGTACCACACCGGTCGTATGATGTGCGTGGTTTGTTGTGGAGAGGTCATCACTTAGGTCCCCCATGCTGGTGTTGGGTGCAGGATGTGGATGACCAGTGGATCCACTATATGGTCTGGCATCACCATTGAGGGCTGTACATCCTGTGTGGGGCATATCCTCACCATGTGTGTTGGGCAGAACTGTTAGACATCCCCCCTAGTGTGTATGGTGCATGGCTGTTTAACAGTGGCCAGGTGTGAGAACACCTGGGACCGGTGGCGTAGTGTGTTGTGCCATGGGTAATGTTCCCAGTCTATGTATGGGTGGTTCATGTCACCCAATACGGTGCTGTTGTGAGAGCATGCACACTCACCAGTGTCCTCAGGACGTCTGTGCAGGTATCCTGTGTTTGGGAGGGTTGTCTGTAGCATGCAACAAACTGTAGGCCAGTCCTACCCATAGTTAATTGCACCTAGATATTCCCCGCTGCAACGGCCATGTCTGTGGCATGGCCGGGTTGCTGTTGTGTGGCTGGACACACACGACGGTCCACATTCCGCCACCCATGCTGTCGCACCATGTGTATGCATGTCTGCTCTGTGCCGAGTCTAAGTGTCTGAGCATGCCCAGTAGGCAGCTGTGTAGATAGACACACAGCACAGTGCACACCGCGCCTGACTGCAGTTATACCCCGGGTGCATACCTGTATCCCCTTCGCAATGGCCTCGTCTGTGGCATGGCCAGGTTGCTGTTGTGTGGCTGGACACACACGACGGTCCACATTCCGCCACCCATGCCGTCGCACCATGTGTATGCATGTCTGCTCTGTGTCGAGTCTAAGTGTCTGAGCATGCCCAGTAGGCAGTGATGTACTGATCAGTAGTTACTTGGTATTCCCGACTGCAGCACTAATGTGTTACTGTACGGCGACCTTGGGATGGTAACAGGCTGCGTGACTGCTGCGCACTCTGACATAATTCCCGATCGGGCGCATTGCCTCTGCAAATGATACCACCCACGTAGGGATATGCCTCCTGACAGCGCTTTGCTCACTAAACTCTGTAGCGCGTTCTGTAAATGCTTCATACTGTAGTGAGTTCATGTAGATAGGCGTAGGTTCGTCTCTCGGCCCTTCCGTGTGTGTGTGTGTGTGTGTGTGTGTGTGTGTGTGTGTGTGTGTGTGTGTTTCCAGCTGCCTCTGCGAATGAACATGCTTTTAGACGCTTCGCAACACATACCTTGGCTATTGCCAGCTATTGTCTTGCGGGTGATGTCACCAGTCTAGAAGTATGCCTCTGACAGCGCTGTGCTCAGTAAACTCGGTAGCGCGTTCTGTAAATGCTTCATACTGTAGTGAGTTCATGTAGATAGGCGTAGGTTCGTCTCCCGGCCCTTCCGTGTGTGTGTGTGTGTGTGTGTGTGTTACCAGCTGCCTCTGCGAATGAATATGCTTTTAGACGCTTCGCAACACATACCTTGGCTATTGACAGCTATTGTCTTGCGGGTGATGTCACCAGCCTAGATGTATGCCTCTGACAGCGCTCTGCTCAGTAAACTCGGTAGCGCGTTCTGTAAATGCTTCATACTGTAGTGAGTTCATGTAGATAGGCGTAGGTTCATCTCCCGGCCCTTGTGTGTGTGTGTGTGTGTGTGTGTGTGTGTTTCCAGCTGCCTCTGTGAATGAACATGCTTTTAGACGCTTCGCAACACATACCTTGGCTATTGCCAGCTATTGTCTTGCGGGTGATGTCACCAGTCTAGAAGTATGCCTCTGACAGCGCTCTGCTCAGTAAACTCGGTAGCGCATTCTGTAAATGCTTCATACTGTAGTGAGTTCATGTAGATAGGCGTAGGTTCATCTCCCGGCCCTTCCGTGTGTGTGTGTGTGTCTGTGTGTGTGTTACCAGCTGCCTCTGCGAATGAATATGCTTTTAGACGCTTCGCAACACATACCTTGGCTATTGACAGCTATTGTCTTGCGGGTGATGTCACCAGCCTAGAAGTATGCCTCTGACAGCGCTCTGCTCAGTAAACTCAGTAGCGCGTTCTGTAAATGCTTCATACTGTAGTGAGTTCATGTAGATAGGCGTATGTTCGGCTCCCGGCCCTTCCGTGTGTGTGTGTGTGTGTGTGTGTGTGTGTGTGTGTGTTTCCAGCTGCCTCTGTGAATGAACATGCTTTTAGACGCTTCGCAACACATACCTTGGCTATTGCCAGCTATTGTCTTGCGGGTGATGTCACCAGCCTAGAAGTATGCCTCTGACAGCGCTCTGCTCAGTAAACTTGGTAGCGCGTTCTGTAAATGCTTCATACTGTAGTGAGTTCATGTAGATAGGCGTAGGTTCGGCTCCCGGCCCTTCCGTGTGTGTGTGTGTGTGTTTCCAGCTGCCTCTGCGAATGAACATGCTTTTAGACGCTTCGCAACACATACCTTGGCTATTGCCAGCTATTGTCTTGCGGGTGATGTCACCAGCCTAGAAGTATGCCTCTGACAGCGCTCTGCTCAGTAAACTCGGTAGCGCGTTCTGTAAATGCTTCATACTGTAGTGAGTTCATGTAGATAGGCATAGGTTTGGCTCCCGGCCCTTCCGTGTGTGTGTGTGTGTGTGTGTGTGTGTGTGTTACTAGCTGCCTCTGCGAATGAACATGCTTTTAGACGCTTCACAACACATACCTTGGCTATTGCCAGCTATTGTCTTGCGGGTGATGTCACCAGCCTAGAAGTATGCCTCTGACAGCGCTGTGCTCAGTAAACTCAGTAGCGCGGTCTGTAAAGGCTTCATACTGTAGTGAGTTCATGTAGATAGGCGTAGGTTCGGCTCCCGGACCTTCCGTGTGTGTTTTTGGGCGTTTCCAGCTGCCTCTGCGGATGACCATGCTTTTAGATGCTTCAAAACACATACCGTGCCTACCAGCAGCCATTCCTGTACGGTTGTTGCCACCCACCTGTACATGTGCCTCTGCTGGTGCTGTACTCGGTGGTCCACGTAGCGCATAACATACCTGTGTTGTACATTTGTGCGGTTGGGTATGTGGGGGTGTGGTCAATCATCATGCGTGCCACATGTGTGTGTGTGTCCAGGCTCCCAGCTGCATGGGTTCATACAGTATGGCTTTGAGGTTTACGCGGAACACCCATAACCTGGCGCCATCCTTGTGTTTGTGGATGGCGGGATGCAGCTTGTGTACTGCTTGTGTGCTTTTCCTGGTCGGCGACCTCCATAGCGTATTCTCCACGTGCACCCTACTATGGTGTGGTGGGGTGCTGCTGTGTACATTACACTGACGGGCCTGCCGGATGTGTCCGTCTGTATCTCTTTCTTTGTATATCTATGTACCTATGTTGTGGACGTACCGCTGCTCCACCATGGACAGCTGTCTTCCCCATGTATCGCATATTTGCATGGCTGACACATATAACTGTGGTACGTTGCATATCCACACATTGTCCATGCACCGTCCGTATTCCAGAACACCTCATAGACATCTGCTGGATTACGTGGCAGGCAGCTATCCTTGCTGTCCTGACACTGTACCCATACACGACATACACCTTGTGTGTACTTGCCTATTTATGGTGTGTGTATGTCTGACTGTGCTGTATGCATGGTCGTGTGTGTGTCCCGCTATAGCCATGTGTGCAGCTGTCGCCACTATGGGTATCCTTGTGGACCGCTGTTACATGGGCACGTCTGAACATACCTGCAGACTGTACTACCCCTGCGACGGCAGCGGCCTTACATCATCCGCTGCCCTAGACTGTGGGGCTACATGGCGCACGCCACCACAACACATGGTGCACCCATCTTGGTATACCTACGTGACACGCCTACTAGACAGGTTGCCCTACTAGAGCGGCGCCCTGGGCAGCTGCAGGATTGGCGTATGCCTACGGCCGGCTATGGGCACATCACAAGGCATACGTCTACATTTGGTGTTTTACGACGTCTAGATTATAACATCACAGCAGGGACCTCCTCAGCTATGCTGAAGAATGCGGATGTAGATAGATTAGTAGGTGGAGGGTTGGCCACACACCAGGGCTGACCGATGGATAACTGCCGAGGCATCTTTTGAGAGGCAGGTGGAGCAAACACCCGTAATGGGAATGCAGTGTAGATACAGATGTAGGGTTAACATACATTTGTCCACTCTGTCAGTTCTGTACCGTTGTATTACAGTGATATGCTATGCATATCTTCCATATACATTGTTAGGTCTTCGATTGTTGAGGATTCGACATAGTACAATATCATACTACGGAAAAACGGAAAAACTGCGAAACCGTGAAAAACAAACAAACCAGCAACCTGCGGCAAGAACAGTCCCCGTAGTTCGACACAACACAAGTCTTCTTAACGTTTAAACGGTTTCTTAAAACATGCAACGTTTTCGTTGCTTTCACAACTTCTTCAGAAAAAAGCAAATTCTACACATGTTCACAATCAACAATGTGAGATTTAAGAACTCGTTAAAACTCACATTGTTGATTGTGAACATTTGTAGAATCTGCTGTTTTCTGAAGAAGTTGTGGAAGCAACGAAAACGTTGCATGTTTTAATAAACTGTTTAAACGTTAAGAAGACTTGTGTCGAACTACGGGGACTATTCTTGCTGCAGGTTGCTGGTTTCTTTGTTTGTCATAGTACAATATTATGTAATACGTGTGTTCATAGGATGCTTTCTGAGATGTTGACATGTGTGTGTGTCGTTAGCAGTGCGTCTGTGCTTTTCATGCTGTGGCTACATGTTCATTGTTCACATAGAAAGTGACAAATGGAAGTGTAAGGGTGGATATTTAAAGCCTGGATGCTTCCATGTTATGTGTAAGTCTCACGGGGCCTACGGGTGATAGCGCATACATGTCTATGAAGAACCTTTGGATACCATATGTGACCTGTCGTGGACGAAATGTTTCAGTTGACTGTTCCATCTACCTATGTGTGACATGGTTTGTGGCCATAGGGTGCCAGCGAGTCTTTATTGTTGATTGGGTGTTTTCCATGGTCAAGTGACATCAATCCTATTAATTCACTGAAGGATGTCTTTCATTGGTGGGAACGCCATAGTTTGACCATCGTATGTCTTTCCCAGCCGACGTTGATATTGTGCCATTGGTATGGTTCCACAGGTCACCCATCTGTTCCGCTGTATGGAAGCGTGTGATCCCCATATATGTGCTGGCAGATTGAGTGCTGTGTACGCCGGTATCTGCCCAGCGGTCTGGCTTTGTATGGGGAGTGTCTACTGTAGTCCCTATCTGTATTTCCTGGGTTATGCCTTGCAACAGCTGTGGGATTCCCCCAGGTTTGCAGCTATGGGTGCCATCTTGGCCGTACGTTTGTCCATCCATGGGAACTGCCTACTGGACAGTAGTATAGGGCTGTACACATTTCACAGCTGCATTCTGCATTTTCCGGTGGATGATTGGCATTATTAGTGTGGAGTAACGCATATGCCATGCCCACGTCCCTCACACGGGGCGGGACAATGAATCATCTGCCAATCCACACCGAGACCCATTTTTGCATACCCACGATCCCATGTCTGCAACCCTCGACAGTACCCATTGCACATCCTTCATGTGTGCGGGAATGGGATGTGAACGCACGTCTATGGACGCAGCAACCTGGGGAGTCCTATTCATATGTCCTGCATTTCATGGACACTTGTCATCACCCTTGAACACTCTTGTGGTGCATATATCTACCTGTGCCGTAGTCACGGCTGTCACCTTTTCTGGGTCGCACGATCGCAGCCTGTTGCCAACACGTAAGGAGAAATTTTTGGGTCCTACAATGGACACCGATGTGCATATGTAAAGTGTAGAACATGTTGGACTGTGTCCATTCGGCCAGTGGGTTTGACCGCCGCTGTATGTTCCCCAGTTGCGGATGTCTGTTTGCCTACCCATATTATGTAGTGCTACGGAACCCGTGTCCTTCCACAATTAACCCATATGGTGTTACTGTAGTACTGCAGGTTGGCAACTGCTTTAAGTAATCCTCAGAGGTCCCATTGTGAACTATCCGCCACTGTATTGTCATTATAACACAGCCGGTACATGTAGAACCTATTTATTCATGTAAGGATGTTATTTATGGGTGGGAACGCCATAGTTTAACCATACTATGACCTTCCTAGTTGTCGTTGTTGGTGTGCCATTAATATGTGTTCCACAGGTCGCCCGTATGTTCCGCGGAGTGGAAGCGGGTGATCCCCATATACTTGCTAGCAGCTTGGTTGCTGTGTACGCCGGGATTCGCACGGCAGTATTGATTTCTATGGGGTGTGTCTACTGTTGTTTCCATCTGTATTTCCTGTGTTATGCCTTACTACAGCTGTGTGATTCCACCAGGTTTGCTATTATGGGTGCCATCTTGTCCGTATGTTTGTCCATCCTTGGGAAATGCCTACTGGACACTGGTGTAGGGCTGTACCCATTTCACAGCTGCATGTAGCATTCTCCGGTGGATGATTGTCATTATTGGTGGGTGGTAAGGCATGTTCTGTACCCACATCCCTCCACGGGCGGGACAATGGATCATCTGCCAATCATCTCCA
>NC_056737.1:543944942-544047442 GCF_019279795.1 Protopterus annectens
GGCCTCGTGCCTTACCTTTCCTACTGTTATCCTGTTGCTTTCTATGACCTGCACATTTACAATTAGCTATTTTAGTGGGTAACTGAATGGAATCTAATGCATTCAAGATCAATTGCGCATGATTAATCGGTTTACCGGTGGATGTTATCATTCCCCTATTCTTCCACTGCTGCTCATAAACATGCACTGTACAGACAACATACTGACTATCGGTATAAATGTCCACACATCAGTTTTTCGCTAGAGTACAAGCACGTGTTAAAGCTATCTATTCTGCTGCTTGAGCAGACACGTTATGCTGCAGGGGTTGGGCGTCTACAATCTCATTATCAATAACTACTGCATAACCTACTTGATTCATTCCTGTAGGACTCTGTCTACATGATCCGTACACATACACTGTCACCTCTGCATCATCTAAGGGTATATCAGTGATATCATGTCTGTGTGGAGTTATTTCATCCATTTCATATAGGCAACTGTGTGGTGTGCCATACACAGGTGTCGGATGTGACGTTGATAGGTTTAATGTTGTACAACGTTCATTCACCATATGAGGTTGACTCAGTGGTATGGTCAAACAAGACAAATGTCTAGCACGGGTCAGGAATGCTATCTTCTCTTGCAGCAGAATGATCGCAACTGCATGAGACATTCTCACAGTGAGAGGGTGGAATAACAACATTAAGGCCGAGGCCTGTACTGCCATGGGTGCTACAACAACTGCCTGTACACAATGTGGCACTGACCATGCCACAGTGTCCAACTGCAATGAGTAGTAAGCTATGGAGCGTTGCTTACTTCCATGCTGTTGCATCAAGACTGACGTCATATATCTCCGCTTACAATCTACAGTCTGACAACATGTGTTATGATTATTCGGGAGACCTAATACAGATGTTGAAGTTATCAATCGTTTTAGTCTGCAGAAAGCTGTTTCTGCTACTGGAATCCAGTGTAGTATATGTTGTGCTGCCATAGGTGTATTAAAGATTAAGGCAGACAATAGAGTGGATTCCAAAGCATTGTTTGGTAACCAGCTTTGACAAATGTTAGTCGGCCCAGAAAGGACTTCATTCCCTTCTTGGTAGTTGGCTTGGGTGCTTGTGAGATTGGTACCTTCCTATCGTCATGTAATGTTCTACCATCCTGGGATACCACATATCCCAGGTACTTGACCTGTATTCTCTGTAGTTGCAATCTATGCTTGCTTAATTTATGTCCCTGTTCTGCTGAATATCTCAATAATGCTATTGTATCTTCCATACATTGCTGCTGGGTAGGGGCCGCAAGCAGAATATCATCCACATAAAGTAGAACTTGACTGGCCCCGGGTGGAGTAAACACCGGAATGTAGCTAGCCATCTCCTGTGGGAATATCGTTGTACTTTCACAGTATCCCTGCGATAGCCGGGTATGGCTGTATCTGTTACCCTGAATGTAAATGCAAAGCAATACGGACTATCTGGATGTATAGTATTGCAAAGGAAGCATAGCTTATATGTACCACGGTAAGATACTTCTGTGGCATGTTCATAGCATTCAATATTGTGTGTGGGTCTGGCACCATCGGTACCCTAGCTATTATTACATGATTTACAGCTTGTAAATCCTGTACCATCTGCCATTCCCCCTTTGTTTTCCGATCAGAAGATAAAGGGGTATTGCATGGTGAATAGCAATTACTTTGTAGATGGGGAATTCCCTCTGTGACTTTACAGATATCTTCTGTTGTCCATGGTCTATACACTAAGGGAGTTGGGTCCTGGCCTTCCTGTCCTGCATGAGGGTTTGGTACTTCAATTAATTGACAGATATCCTCACTCTGTTCTAGTGACTGTCTTCTTACTCGAGTGTCCCTAGGTATGTTACGAGTTCGGGATGTGGTTTCAATAGCTTCTGTTACATTTGGTCATTGTGATACCTCTGTTGCCACAGGATAATGTGTGGGGACTAGCCTGCCCTCCCGCTTCATATCCTGGATGTGGTATCGGAGGTGGTAGGGGGTGGGGGGGCTGTCGCTACTACTGTATTATGATCTTCTCTGTGTACGTATGATGCTTTCGCATTTGTAGTGTTCTGTTCCCTTCGGTTCACTACCTCAATCCACCTATGTGCTTGACGGATACCCAATTGTCGCTGTTTTGTCGCCTGCACATCTTAGGGCTGCCACTTTCAAATGCACAATGTGGGACATTAATGTTTGGAACGTGTAATTTGCCAGGAAAAAACATACCCACGGCCAGTACATAGGAAAGGAATTCACTTTTTGCCAGGAGAGCTACCGATTCTTGTAGCATTTCAGTTGCTTATTCTGTTTATTATGATATTTTGTTGTTCCAGATACAAATTACTGTTTTATGCTACCATTTGAAAAGATATCTGAGAAATTTTTGTCCTGAGATATCAGGACATTTGCCATTTGTTCGGTTTGTTTGCAGGACACAACTGGCCAAAGAGGGACTGTCCCTCACAGGGTGGGACAAGTGGTTACCCTAGAACATCTGCATCACATTTTCAGAGATTCCAATGTTTCAGTAACGATATTTTGTCTAATATACCATCAATGTCATAATTATTACCCCATTTTGCAGAATATCTCACATTATGTGCTCTCTGTGATTGCATATACTTCACGTCACCCGTCAAACGCGGATCACATGATCTGTTTGTGCACTAATCTCCCATATCCTCTACACGACTGTTACGTACCCTTCTCTCGTACCACGTGGTATCTCCTTCCCTGTATCCACTGTAGTGTCTACAATGACTATTTACTCTACTCTGTGTTCCCCTGATCTATGTCCAGATTTAACACTATTTGGATTGGTCTTCGACCTGCTATCACAACTGTTAACAGAAATACAATGTAGTCTGGTCCCTGATCTACAATAGACACAAAGAGGCAAACCCTCCTTACCTGAGCCTCCTGTTTATGACTGCACGTTTTCTTCTTGGGATCCAGTTTTCCGCTTTTCAGCCACAGATCAGACAGTGGACAGCCTCTTTACACACAACAATTCAGTCGGAGGTCTTTTCATTCAAGAAGAACCATTTAGGCAAATTCTCCTGCGCAGATGTCTAACCACCCATGCACTCTGACCTGTAGCTTACCAAGGGAATTCTGGCTAAGAAGGACCACAATGTCAAATAAGTTGTTAAAACCAGACTGTAGTAATCAGTAGGCTTTTCTAAGTGACAGTCAATAACACAGGAAGCTCGGGTTCACAACGTTTTAGTAGTGTACACAGGCAGGCAATATAATATACAGTCCAAGTATGAGAGTTTTGTCTGACTCTATACAGTTAGCAATTACTTTATATAGTGTTTACAATCAGCTTTTGACCACCTTACTGACGTGGTCGGTCACAGGGCATTTCCATCACTATGGTCTGCAATAGTCTATACATACGTGGGTGCTGAGGTCGTGCTTTTAAAATGTTTTCCCATGAGAATAACACAGCCTTGCAAGGCACCTGGTCAATTACAGTGTCCTTCTGTGATTGTAGCTGTTTCAAGGACCCTGGACTGTTCCGATACAGTAGTCAGTTCATTTTTTACTACGTTCCTTTGTCTCTCTGGTAAGGAGTTGTACTCTTATCTTCGATAGTGCTCACAAGGCCATCCTCCTCAGGGGAAGGGGTGATGTTATGCATGTACATACATTTATTTTTCTGTAACCCAGCAGATAATTAATGCTGAGAGACATAAGCCTGCTGTACTGGTTACTGCCAGGGTCAGAATTCGATCACACTACAGCTTAGCTTCACCAATTACATGCATGATCATTTCTACTGCCATATTGTACGGTACAATTCAATGCATTATATAGTATTTTGATTCTAAACTGGCACTTCATATGTGTTTCTATATATATTTTTCTAACAACATCCATCCGGCCATATGCATGTTGTTCCGTCCTTTACCTTGACCGTGTGTATTTGGCCGTCCGGCAACGCTACTCTCCACATGTGATGTCCCACCTTCCCCTTCTTTGCCTGTAGCACCCTGTTAGGACGTCCTGTTTGGTAGGCACATGTTCCGCTATATGTGTTTGACTTCTCTGCATAGCTAATCATCGATACGGTGGTTCAACAACCCGACTTGTCCACATGTGTACAGTTATGTGCACCGTGGCGTGTGCAAACCTATATGGTTTGGACGGGTACATACCACATGCGGGATGTACACATTCTGCACACACATTCACATGCAGCCATTTCCATATCTGTACCTGGGGTGGGTTGGTGACATGTGGGGTACGTATTTGCCCACGTGGCACTGCCTAACACATACTTCTTACCACATTTCAGGTATGCACATTGTGTGTAGGTGTATAGCTGCACAAGGATGCTAGCTGGTTTGGGTGCACAGGTGTACATGGGTGGGACTTACATGCTACAATGAGGCTATTGTGTATTACATCTGCATGCATGGGTTCTGCTTCTGGATATTACACTTAAACATACGCCATCCTGTGTATGCGACAGACACGTTGCTGGGTGTGGGATATGTTGCTATGCACATGTTTGTCTGTGTTTAGGGTATCTTGGTTCCTTCCTGTTGTTGTGTCGACACAGCTACCTGGCTATGTGCTCTCACTACTGCTTGTGACCATTATGGTTGACACCTTTTCCAATGCCCATAGTGGGACATGTTTTGTGGGAACATCGGAATTTGCAGGACAACACATACCCACGGCAAGTGGAGTTGACAGAACTTCACTTGTTTGCCATACTATACGCTTATTCTGTTAGCATTTGGGTTCCTTATTCAGTTTCTTATGCCATGTATGTGTTTCATATAAAAAATATATGTTTTATGCTACTATTACAGGTATATTGCGGGAATATTTTTGGCAGGGAATCTCAGGTCATTTGCCAGTTTTTCGATTTTTGCGGGGACACAACTGTCCAATGAGGGACTGTCCATGGCAAATTGGGACAGCTGGTAACCCTGGTGACCATGCCCATGTCGCTACTGGGGTTGCCACCTTTTCCAGTTGCCAAGGTGGGATATTTTCGGGACTCACATCTGATTTTACAGGCCAACACATACACACGGTCACTATATAGCATAGAACTTCACTTGTTTGCCTAAATAAAAGCTTATTGTTGTGGCAGTTTGGTTGCTTATTCTGTTTCTTGTGACATTGAGATATTTCAGTTACAGAAATAACCAATTCATGCAACCATTACATTAAATACGGGATATCATTATGTCCTACAATCTTAGCACATTTGCCATTTGTAATATTTTTTATCGGGACACAACTGCCCATAGAGGGACTGCCCCTCGCAAAGTGGGACAGGTGGTAACCTTAGTCGCTACTCCTATGTCGGTGCGGCGCGCTGACATGCTGCGGTACACCTTCTCTGGGTATGACCACTGACGGTGCATTGCGGGACAAACGCGGTCTTAAGTGTATCCTTTGCTCCTTGGACGGGTACACTTAGGGCTTCGTGGGTTGTATTTGCTTCTCTGTTTAGTTGGGACGGGTACTATGTTGCATACTCTACGTGCGTTTCATTCTGCACGGGCCCTGGCTGCTGCCATTACTATTATGGGCGGACCGTGGCAGTCAGCACATTAGGTTGCTCACCGCCTGCCGGCTTAGCCACGCCTCCGGACGCATCCTACTTGGGCTCGCTCACGTACACTACGCACGTGTCTGTGGTTGTGGCGCACTCTCATTACTATGCATATGGCGCTACTACGCCAGCTATTCACTGCACCGCCGACGCAGCCCTTACGCCGGCCTTGCGCCGAGCTTCATGAATCCCGGGGAATGTTTAAATCAGCAACAAACCCATATAAAAAAACATGGACCTGCAAATAGCTTTTCCAGTGCATTTCAGCAAAAAAAAAACAGAAACCAACTACTCAGCATCAAGCCCTATCTGCAAAGCAAATCACTTTATTCCATGCCAAACTAATGAATGCAAAAAAGCAGCTCCAAAGGTATTTGAAGAGAAATACAGGCAAAGATATCCAGATATGGAAAATTTCACAATATAAAAAATAAGAAAAAGAAGCAGGGACTTAAAAAAGAGGATTAGTTAATGGAGAAGTTATAAAATCTGACACTGAAGTTATGGATTACCTGTGAAGTGAAGGATTAAGTGCAGTAAATCCAACATAGCTAATGTCACAGCATGATGGAATGATGAATCTCCAACCTAATGAGAAACAAGTGGAGTGGGTGTCATCTAAAGCCTTGCCACATGATGATGCTCTAGAGCCTTCTGTAGGAAACAGTACAAAGGTTCAGTTGAAGTTGCATAGCAATGGACGGAGCAGGAAACAGTGACAACTCTGATGCAGGCAATGTTGTGGAGTGATGGGCCAATGGGTTCCCATATGAAGGAACAGCAGATGATGGAGGATGCATCTGTAGAGGATATGTTACAGGAAGATGTTCTAGAACTTTCTGTAGAATGTCTATAGGAAACACAGCGCAATGAAAGTGCTCTGAGTTTAGAAGAAAATAATCTGCTCTCAGTTTAGAAGAATATGATCTAAGTGAAGAGCTGCTCGACTTAATAGGTAGATGGACACATTAAGACTGATGAAAGAAATAATTACAGAAAGTAAAGATGATAGAATTCTGATAAGATGGTTAAGGTTGTATAACAGAAATAAATAGGATATATTACTGTGAAGCTACCACACAACAAACAAACAAACAAACAAACAAAGCAATAAGAGAAAGGAAGGGAAGAAATACATTCTAGAATGGAAGGATTTTATGGAAAAAAAACTATGAAGCAATTAAGATAAGAAGTATCACTGTTAGAAGAATACAGAAAAGTGAACAGATTAATAAAAATACTTAGAAAGATAGACATGGTAAAAGCAGTACATTGTAATGAAACAGACAATAATCTATCATACAATATTGCAAATAATAAACTAAAGATATCAACAGAGGCAGAAAAACTGAGAAGATATGCAGATTAATATAAAGGAAACATACAAAATAAGCAATTCAGTGATGACACAAAAAAGTTTTATACAGAAATTGGAAACAGACCAAAAGGAATAGATACACCAAAAAAAAAAAAAGACACATTTTGGAGAAATATTTATAAAGAATCTGATGAAGAAAAATACCCAGATACTACCAATATAATTAAGAGCAATAGGTCTAAAAAAAAGGGGGGGTGGTCTGAAGTCAGAATTACGTATGCTGCCAGTACATGTAACTCCACATGAATTGCAGGAGGAGTCAATTCTGGGCATATTGTGGGTGTTGGAAAGAGCACTTTTGGCTAACATTATTGAAATAATACTAAATATCATTAACTTTAATTATACCCTGACTTAGAAACGGGAGTTATTCCCATCTTGGTATTATAAACCTAAAAGAGTTAGAGAAATTAAAGTTGTATGAATGTGTGGACTCTAAATGATGAGACAAAATCAGAAAGAACATGAGAATAGTATTGTGTAACTAAACCCATCCTGAAGTCTTGGTGATTACCTTCACATGATGGACCTTGCTTTTACAAAATCTCACTAAGATGACACTCATATGTAACTGTATTTTACATAGCATACATTATGAGTGGTCAGGTCCCAGGTAAAAAGTGCCCAATTCTGGTGTATACTCTGGTGCCATGACTGGAAATAACGATACTGTAGAATCTTCAGTACATGGACACATTCATACAACAGTGTTAAGCTAGGCTCAGAGGGAAGATGGCCCTCCTGTTGTAGAAGGCAATAGTAGTCAAAAAAAAAAAACTGACAGGCCAAAACAAAGGCATAAAGAGGACAAAGTGAACTACTGAGGATAAAAAATAATATATTGTTACTATTACTCAAAAATCCCCAAATGTTTGGCTAGAAGTTATTTAAAAAGATTAATAAGAATTAAAGGACAGAAAAATGCTTGCACAAGAAAAACTATTAGAGGCTTCAAAGGGAACTTTGTATTCACTAATACAACAGATTGTCTATGTAATATCATTTATTAGAAGGAACGTTGGGCCACCTGGAAAAAAAATGACAAAGGATGTGCAAAAATATAAAGGAAAAAGCAGAGATTTATGGAAGAAACATAGACATGGGAAAGAAAAAGAGATCTGGTATGCTGCAATATTTTTGTAAAGGAGAAATAAATAGCTTTAAAGATATTTGAAGAAAAACACATGCAAAGGCATCCAAGTATGAAAGATTTCACAATGCAAAAAACAAGAAAGGAAATGAGGAGGAATGCAGAAACAAGGATTAGTAAGGCACAAATCAGACAAACAGGAATCAGACAAACAGAAATCAGACAAACAGAAATCAGACAAACAGAAATCAAACAAACAGAAATTGAAATTATGGATCATATGTAAAGTGAAGAATTTAGGGTGGAAAATACAACACAGGTAATGTTGCAGCATTATGCAACTGCAGGTCCCCAATTTAAGGAGCAGGATGCCTCTGAAGATTTGCAGTATAATGATGCTCTAGAGCTGTCTGCAGTTGTTCGGTACAAAAGTCCATCTTAGAGTGCACAGCAAGGGAAGGCATATGAAACAGTGGCAACTCCAACACAGGTAATTTTGCAGAGTGATGAGCCAAAGGATTCACATATGAAGGTGCAGAAAATGAAGCAGTGTGCATTTGAAGAGGATATGACAGAGGAAGATTTTCTGGAACTTTCTGTAGATTATTTGCAAGATGCAGAGAATAAAGAAGACGCACTGAATACATAAAAAAATGATTTACAGTAAGACCTGCTTGATTTAAAAGAGATGATTAGACATATTAATACAGGTGAAAGAACTAGATTACAGAAACTAAATAAGACCTAAGATGTTAGATGATTGATAAAACAGAGGAATACAGTAATCAGGACTATTAACAGAAATTCATGTGATATAACAAAATTAATAGACTATATTATTGTGCAGCTAAACTAATTATTGATAGAGTGTTACCAGAAAAACAGATTAACAAAGGAAAGGAAGGAGCAAGTAAAATGCTTCCATTGATTCATTGAGCAGAGAAAACTATAAAGCAAATTAGACAAAAAGTATCACTATTAGAAAAATATAGGAAAGGGAACAGATAATGAAAAATACTTAGAAAGGTGATAAAAGCAATGCACAGTATATAAACATATCAAGATTCATAATATACTATTGCCATTAAAACGTCTTTTGGGTTTTCCCGGTTAGGGTTCACCACAGCAGAACTCCGGTCTGCTCATGATTGGCAGTAGATTTTTACAGTGCCTAGTTGCCAACCCGACGCCCAACCTTTAACGAAGGCACGCCCATCCACGCTCACACCTACCTGCATGTCTGTAGCTTTATTCGACCATGGGGAGGACATGCAGACTCCACACAGAAGGTGCTCCAGCTGAGAATCAAATGAGAGAACCTCTTGCTGTGAGGCGACAATGCTAACCGCTGCACCACCACGGCTGTACATACTATACTATTGCCAATAATAAACTAAAAATATTAGCACAGGCAGAAAAACATAGAATGTATGTTGATAAATATAATGGAAAAATACAATATATATATATATATATATATATGACCCAAAAAGATTTTGTAGAGAATTGGGAAACAAAGCAAAAGGTATAGAAATACCATCAAAAAAGACAAGATAGGCACATTTTGAAGAAGTGTGTATGAAGACCCTTTGGAACACAAAAATTCCGAATGGATAGAATCAAAACAGTAATGACTTCTAATGGAGGACATATGAAATGGGATGAAGGTATAGCCAATGAAACTGAAACAAAATTAAGAAAAGCTCCAGACTGGAAACCCCCAGTCCCAGCTGCAGCACCAAACTTCTGGCTAAACGTATTAGTATCATTATACAAAGATTTACTCCTGAGTTAAATTTACTTATATGCACATCCCAAACCGACACCAAATGTTTTTGGATATGCAATTTAATATAGGTTGTTTTCACTGGCTGGCTTACACAGTTCCTAGTCAGCTTAGTCTACTGCCATTTCATTCACAACATACATCCGCATCCATAGTATGTGTTTCAAATGGCAGTTTCAATTTCAAAATCAAACAATTGTTCTAATACAATAAAGTAAATTCAAAACAGTTAAAAAAATTGCTACTTTAACTTCCATACCACCCACTAGAAAAATCCAAGAAAGTTCGGGGGATCTATCAAACAACTTTTAATCCCAGGTAAAACCAAGCACCTCTGCCCTGATCTAAATCCAGAAAGAACAGTCATACAACTTCAACTCCCATTTGATAAATACCATTAAAGCATAACCACCCAACAATAAATAAATACACAAATTACATAAATAAATAAAATAAATAAATAAATAATCACACTGCATAATACCATCCTCAACAAGATCTCAAAGCTAAAATCTGTACCTTTCTCTGACCTTTATCCCAATGGTCACATAAATAAATCTCCTCAAATTAAAATGTACTATTGTAGCTATTACCAACCTATCTAAAAGCTACCTGAAATGGCTGCTGATGGTATAGAATACACCATCTCCATCATCAAACATATCAAGAATCCTATATCCTAAAACTTTTGGAAAAAAATACAATTTCTTTCCACTATCCAAAGCTGGTGATGCCATAGAATTCTCCATCTAGAGATAAACAACCATACTTTCTCCCTTGTCCAAAATCATTGAGAAGTATACCCAAACCCAATAATTAAATATATATGCTAGACAATAACCTTCTCTCTCCTACACAACAATGGTTCAGACACTACCCTATTACTGCTTGTCTAAATTTCAAAAATAGCATCACCCAGTCACAACACAAACACTGATATAGCTCCATTATGTTTAGATTAAGAAAAACCTTTCACATAGTCTCCCACGCTAAGTTACTGCATAAAATCACAACCATATATGTATCCCACTCTACTCTTTCTTGGTTACCAATTATTTCTGGGTAGAATACAGGCAGTTCTATTCTACCTTCCTACCCATCAAAATTGGGATCACCAAACCTTCATACTTTTCATCTCCCATTCAAAATATTCATTAGCAACTCACGCATTACTTCTAAACATGACAAATGTATTCAATATACTGATGGCTCTACTCTTGTATGCTCATCCCCAAATCTTCTTCAACTCCAATAGCTCAGTCAAGAGTATTTCAACTCAATTTAAGCATGACTAGCTAACTCTAACCGCAATCTAAATGCTAAGAAGACAAACTACTCCTTTCTACTCATAAAACACATACTGTAGGCAAAACAAACTTCAAAATTACATCCATCAGAAACACAATACTGTGGGTACATTCAAACACCAAATTACTTGATGTCAAAATTAATATGAAATTGGACCTGCATATTCATCAAGCCCTCAAGAAAACCCACCAAATAAGGGCAAAACACTTTCTCAGAGAAAGAAGTAGAAATAACTTTGCCTCCACATATCTACTTCCAAAACATTCATGTGCCTCTCCAATTTTCAGCAACATGCAGTCCACTGATTAAATCAACTGGAGCAGTGTTATAACAAAATTGCATCCTTAAAACAATACTCTTCAAACAACTGCATCATGTTAAACATTTAAACTGGCTTGAGCTGTACTACTACCTCATATTTTCCCAGTTACCACTTGCTAACAATCCGGTACATCATCCAGAGAGATGCCCAGACAAAAGTTTAAATCTCTAACCATACTCCTTTTGCTGCCCTTTCTGTTCCATTGATAAACATCTCATAATTCAGAAGTACTGCAATGCAAATGGGGATGCTCACTATACCTCTCAACTCGTCAGAATGTCCCAGTGTCTAGATTTGTCCCTTATATTTATGGCCTGTTTCTCAAAATTTGTAGCAAATCATTAAGGATTGAAGTCACTAAATAATGACAGATATCTGAGCAAGTTTTAGACTTCATATCCTTCAGAAAATGAAATGCATTATAATTCAAACAATGTTATTCTATCAACTTTAACTTTATAAGAGCAATAATTAAAATCTGTCCCTGATTTTGGGCACATGTTCACCTATTATTTTTGGCTTACTCCAGAATTCTTACCCTAAAAGATTGAGTATTATAATTATCTCTAGTCCATCCATATCCCCAAGTCATGAAACTTCTGTCCACTCCTAGTCAGACTTCTCAACAATCCTCACACCTTTAAAGCTAGATTAAACTTCTCCCCCGGGATTCAAGATTATGCTGCTGTTACTTGCCTCTGTAAATTGACTTAAGTCATTACATACTAAACACCCACATCTATGCTACTGTTAGTAGTGTAGTGACTGAAATTCAGTTCTTTGATAAGAAGCTCAACAATGTTTACATTCTTGTATTAATTATATTTAGATATGAAGATTGAATGTTTGCAATCTGTTTGATTCTCTGAATCTGTTTTGGATAGGTGTATAAAAGATTGCTTATATTGCTATATTGTTATTAATGTTGGATTTTTGTTGTGTTATCTTTATAGAGCATTTCTCTTCAGGCTTCTAAGTAAAAGGAGTTGCCCACCTAGAAAACATTACTTATAAACAAAAATAATCAAGCAAAAGATAAATTAATTACATCGGGTGCTATTTTATGGAGTGACACTATGTTTTTTTGAGTATAGATGTTCAATGTTACATACTAGTATTAGGCATAAACACAACCTCAAAACCATACAACATTTTCTAGATTATTCTCATATATCCTTTTATATTATACAATAAATATAATTTAATTTTTTTTTTTTTATATTTACTTGTCAGATTTATCAGCATCTAACTTGTACTGCAATAGAAGCATTATTTACTCCATCATATGTTAATCTGCTGATGGAACATTTTGAAATTAAGTATACTTGTCATTCTGACTTTTGATTTAATCGTATTATAATAATATTATTAATTTATTGTGAAAAGGTGGTTTTAAACTAATTTTTTTCTTAAAATAGCCAAATAGCAATAAGCATATTTTTTAAATGTAAATGTGATTCATCAAGTTGATAATTTTGATGTGACTATTTTTTATACCCAAAGGGAAGTTCATTTTAAATTTCATAAACCTACAGGAACCACTGATTGGTTTCTTGACAAGAGTCATTATCCAGATCATCTCATTTCCTGTTTTTCTTATGGTGAAATGTTGAGGTTCACAAGAGCCTGTAGAAGAGGAGGAGATTTTTTTAATTTGAAGCACAAAGAGCAATCGATATGTTTAGTAGGAATCACAGTATTGCTAGCATGAATAAGGCTTATTGTAAAGTTTGCCTTATATCTAATAGGAAGCTTTAAAATAGCTAAAAGCACAATGATAGTTTTTGTAAAGTAAGGAATCAGGCAGGTGAGTCTAATGAAAGACACCACTTATATGTTTTAACTGAATGCAATGTTCTGTCTGATGTTGTATTGCTTATAGTTATAAAACTATCATAGGATGTTTTCTTTTTTGAAAATAAATCCTGTTATTTAACATAGATGATGATGCAATTTGCCTGAGATGTTAGTGCATAATTATATATTTAATATATAATATATATATAATTTAATATATAATTATAAGGGACAACGTATTGGGATGGCTGCTCCTGTTGTATTAATACTGCTTCTCATTTTTCTAACAATATGCATGTAGCTCTTACACTTTCATTCATAACATTTTGGGGGGGCTTTTGAGGTGCCATTGTAATTTCTTTTATATTGGTGAAACAAAAACAGAAAGAAAATTCTTTAGAAGTTTAAGATAACATTTCAGTGACATCAGGTTAGGCAGGACAGAAAGTCCTCTGTGAAAACATATTTTCTTAGAATATGAAAACATTCCACGATTTTTAGGACATATGTTTTGCTTTGAGTGACTATAAAACTAAATTTTAATTGGACATAAATTATTGCAAAAAGAAAGAATTTGTATTCTGAAATGCAAAGCAATCATACTAAACTGAATTATTAGAGAAATTAACTGGAAATATCTGACAATACTTTTTAAATGATGCTGTGGTTTTATTGCTGTTTTATTTTATATAAATTAGTTTTTACTATGTATATCACTTCTTTATAAGACTGTTTTAGCCAAGGCACTAGAAACATTTCAAAAAAAGTTTAACATTATTTTATCACTTTTATATTTTTAAAAGTCATTTGAGTTGCTACCTAGATGACTTTTACATTGATAATTTCAGCATCAAGTGCATTGACTGTTCTGACACTTGCTTACCTTAACGCTGACAGGGCAACTTGGTGAATCATTCTGTTATGATATACGTCTTTAAGTAAAATAGAAGAATATGTAAGTAAATGCTTATAGTAAGAAGTGAGAGTAGATGAGGCATCATACGTTACTAATGTGTGCAGTAAGACTTCCACCTGTCAATATGCAAACTAATACAGATACATTTTATTTGCCCTGTAATATAAATATAATATAATATAATATAATATAATATAATATAATATAATATAATATAATATAATATAATATAATATATATAATATTTTATTTATTTACTTATTTTACATTTGTTAACCGGTGTCTGACTGAGCCGAAAAGGCCTTTTTTCAGCAGAGGCCCAGGGAGAAAAGCTCCACAAAGAAAAATTACAGATACATTTAATTATTTACACATGATCAGTATACACACAAATTACAAAAGACATGTTTTTACAGTGGTATGCAGCACATCAACAGTTACAGTGGAGTGAACAAACAAAAATATATTAATTTAAAAATAAAGGAAATTAATAGATTTGTGGTGTACAGCTGAAATTTCAAACATAGGTAGAATACATACATAGTACACAGGTACAGTACATACATTGTACATTAGCCAGTGTTTGTGAGTAAGACTGAAAAGCTATTATTAAGTACTCTAGATTTAGTATGTATACCCTATCCGCTTTCACTAGCCTGGGGAGCAATCATGGCAACTTTGCTTGAGATGTTGCCTGACGAGGTCTTTAAAGGAGGCTTTGGATGCTGCGTTTTGAATGCTAGTGGGGACAGAGTTCCATTTTTTAGCCACTGAACTACTATATAGCGCATCTCCAAAACTATTGTAGCTGTTGGTTACTTCTAGTAGTAGTTTGCTTGATGATCTAAGAGGCCTTTTGGCTGAGTGATGTTGTACTAGGTTTTTTAGGACAGGACACTTATTGGGGAGGTAATAGATAGAAAGACAGAGGCAGAGCTGATTGTAGGTTAGGAGGTTGGGCAGTTCAAGCCAGTGGAGCTGTCTCAAAGCAGTATAGTGATGAGTTCTATATGAGCGATTTGCAGCAAAGCGGGCAATTCTGTTATAGCAGGCTTCAATTTTTGCTTAGTTCAGTTTTGTTGAGATTAGTCAGAATGGGAGATGCATAGAGTAGGGTGGATAGAAGCTGGGAGCAAGCAATGGCTGATCTTGTGTTGTTGGTAAGAAATGGTTTGATACGGTAGAGTGATCCCAGTTTGGCATGTACTTTTTTAATAGTTAAGTTGAGATGACTATCAAATTTTAGGTTGGAGTCTATGGTTATTCCCAGTAGCTTAGCCTGTGCCACTGGGGCGATTGGAGTAGCATCTGTGGAGTAGATAGTGAATTGACTGTTATCAGTGTTTTGGTTTGAACTAGTTATAATCATAAGCTGAGTTTTCTTTGGATTGAGGATAAGCTGGGCTTTGGTAAGATAGTTTTCAATGTCAGAGAATGCTAGATGAGTTGTTTGCAGGAGGGTGGTAATGTTTTGTGCAGCACAGATTAAGGTGGTGTCATCTGCATACTGAATTATAGATGCATGCTGTGTGGAGGTATGGAGGTCATTTGTGAAGACTGTGAATAGTAGTGGTCCTAAGATAGAACCCTGTGGGACTCCTATAGTTATGGGCAGCTGAGGAGAGAGAGAATTTTCCCATTTCACAGCTTGGTACCTGTCAGTTAAGTAGTTTTGGAACCAGGTAAGAGTGGAATTTGATAATATTGGTTTAGTTTGTTTAGCAGGGATTTAGTGTGAGACTGTGTCAAATGCTTTGGACATATCCAAAAAAAGAGTTGACACCTGTAGATCCTCATTTTTGAGACGGTTTACTGTATCTGTGAAGCAAAGGAGGGCTGTAGTGGTAATATGGGCAGGTCTGAAACCATGCCGAGTAGGTGACAGGATGTTGCTGTCTAGGAGATAGTTTAGCATCTGGGTATGGATGCATTTTTCTAGGATTTTGGCCAGGGGGGGAGAGTAAAGCATTGGGTCTGTAGTTATTAAGTTCAGTGGAGGTCCCACCTTTACGCATGGGTGTAACATAGGATATTTTCCAGAATTTGGGCACATAGTTTTCAACAATTGATCTGTTTATGAGAGTGGAGACTGGGATAGCAATAGCATCTGCTGTGAGTTTCAAGAAATAGCTGAGGAGTAGGTTGGCTGCTGTTGATGAGGTTTTTAGTTTGGAGAGCACGCTTTTGATTGAAGTGGTGGAAACTGTTTTGAGGGTAAAGCTTGTATTAGTGTTATTTGTGTTGGGGGGATAGTGAGGAAGGAACTGTCTTGTGATACTAAGGATAAAACTGAGTTCACAAAGTGGGAGTTGAATTGCGTTTCAATGGGAACTTTAGTGTCAGGGGTGGTTGGTTTGGGGGTAGCCTCTTGGGTGGATTTTAGTAGCTGGTTTACATTTTTTCCAAAATTTTTGGGGGTTGTGTTGGTATTTAGTTTGTAATGTGTAGTAGGATTTTTTGTCCAGCCTAATGCATTTTTTGTACGGTTGCGCAGTTCTTGGTACTTAGTTAGGCTTTGTGTTTCTTCATTTTTTTTATAGTAAAGCCAGGCAGTGTCTCTGGACTTGAGGATTTGTTTGGTTTCTTTACTGAGCCAGGGTTTGTAGAGGTTCTAACCTTGATTCTGCGCAATGGAGCGACAGTGTCTAGGTGTTGTAGAAATATTTTGTTGAAATATGCTACAGCCTGGTCAAGTGGGAGGGTTTTTAGGGGGGGGGGTCCAGTCACAGTTACAGAGTAAAGTGCTGAGGACCTCAGGAGAGAATTTTTTTGTGTTTCTAGTGGATATATAGTAAGTGGTTTTGCATATGCTTGTTCTACTATGTATAAAGTATATTATGTTGTGGTCACTTAAGGTGTCTGGGAGACTGCCTGTGTGAGGGCACAATATGGGGTTGTTAGTTAGGACTCAGTCAAGGATGGATTCCCTTTTAGATTTTTTATCACAGCTAGTTGGAATTTGCAACTAGCTGCTGGTAGCCATGGAGATTTATTAGATTACTTGGTGGTTCTGATATACAGGTGAACCAATCTAGGTTGAAGTCCACCAGAATAAGGGTTTCTTGTGAGTATGTGGAAGAACACCAGGATAAGAAGTCTTCAATGCTAGCAGGTATATTACCAGGTGGAATATAGATCACAATTGTGGTGATGACCTTTTTAGGGTGAAGCTGAAGTTGTGAGATAAGTAGGTCCCAATTATTGGGGGAGGGGTAGGAGTTTGGTAACTGATGGAAGTTAAGTTGGACTTGTACAGTAAGGCAGTTCCACCCCCTTTACAAAGTGGTCTGTCTTGTCTAATGATATTGTAGCCAGTAGGGAGAACTTCTGAGTTAGCTATTTTTTTATTTAGCCAGGTTTCTGTTAAAGCAACTATGTCTGGGGAGTAGTGTGCTATTGTGGCCTGGAGTTCAGGTATTTTATTTTTGATACTTCTAATATTAATATTTAGCATTAAAAGATGGTTGGTTTTGCTGCTGTTGTTGATTTGTCCAGGGATGAAGAAAGTGGGTGTGTTATATTCAGATATTTGTGTTGGAGCAGTTTGTGTGGACAGGATGGATTTGGGCCTGGGTTGGGATGGATATCCCCACTTATGGTGAGCCTGGTGTTAAAATGGTGATACATATGTTGGAGTTTGCTGAGGAGGGTGAGAAAGTATTGTGTTTTTTTTTAGTAGGAATGAGAGCGTATGTGTTTAGTTCTGAATTGGTCTGTTATGTAGTTCTTGAACAATTGTGGGCAGATATTATTATAATGTATGGTGTCTGTATATGAGAGTGCATAATGTTGTGTTGTGCTACTAAGTTTAGGGATATTGCTAGAGTGATAACTTGTGGTGTTGTAAAGAATTATGAGAAGACAGACTAGACTTAGTTGTTTGATAGTCATGGTTAAAAAGTTTAAGTTGGTTCTAGGTGGGGGGTCTGAACAGGAATTATAGGGTTACAGTATATATGTATGGGGAAGTAGTGTGGGTGATGTAAAAAATACCTGGTGGGAATGAGAGTGATTGAGAGTATTTTGTGTGGAACAAGTTGGTGTGGTATAATGTGATATGACTTGAAGGGGCTGTGATTGGTGGAGGTGATGTGAGGGTGAGCTGTGGGTGTGGCTGTGATTACTATAAATGTAGAGGTATTCAGAGTGGGAGAGAATAGGGGGCAGGGCAGTAGAGCGGAGAGAGCCCAAGCGTTAGTGAGGGCAAATGGAGTGGGGTAGAGCCCACCAAGACAAGATAAAAAACAAACATTACTTTACAAATCTGAATACTTTAAACAAATTCCTGAGGTCTAATGGCTTACCAGCAAGCAGAATGTAATTGCTGAAGAGCACTTGTGTCCTGGTGGGAGACTAGAAATTTAAAGATGGCTCCATGCTCAGCAGGATTCTAATATAGACTTAGTATTGGAGGAGGGAGCTAGCACAAGGAGTGTAAACCAGGTAGAATGCAAAGAAACCAGAGAGGCAATCAGTGGAAATCAGTGAAGGCCTCAGAGAGGGTAAGTAATGATTCAAACTTACCTGTAAAGTGAAGGAGAGAAGAGACAGCAAAGTTTATTAAGGTTGGGAGTGTGTCTTCACATTGACTTGCTGATTAGTAACCAGTTTGTGCACAGATTAGAGTAGGGAGATACATTAGCAATGAAGGGGAATGTATAGAGATGCAAACAAACAGGTGGGCCTCCAAGTGATACAAACTAAGGCAGAAAGCACTGAGAGGGCTGCTTGATGGTTAATTTAGTCACAGGGATCTGAATTAAATGTATACTGTCTACTGGACACTTAGGATTACAGTACTAGCTGGGAGGGGGGGCACAAGGCTACAACAGTCAGTTTTATTAGCAAGCTGAGAACTACTAAGAAATACTGCTAATGTAATAGCTTCACTCTCATAAAACATACAAGTAGAATGCCTGGGTGGACTGACCCTGCTCTTGAGGATCAAAATGTATATCTTTGTTTAGTTTGCAGTACTGATTCCTTCTTATACTGTATGGGTGGAGTCGTAGCCGGAGACTGAAGATTTGCTTGAGTGTGCTTCTGCTCTTGAGGCTCAAAATGTATATCCTTGTTTAGTTTACAGTACTGATTCCTTCTTATACTGTATGGGTGGAGTGGAAGCCACAGACAGCAGATTTGCTTGAGTGTGCTCAGCAAGCAGAATGTAATTGCCGAAGAGCACTTGTGTCCTGGTGGGAGACTAGAAACTTAATATAAATATATACAGGTCTAATTCAGAAGACTGAAAAACAAAAAGGCTGAATCCAAAAGACTGAAAATTCAAAACACTGAATGATGTAATTTCCCTCATTGCCTGTTGTGGAATCTTGGAGTTGGTATATATAGGTAGCAGGGGGGTATGGAGGGTTGCAGGCTCCCATATGGGGGTGTACGGGGGGCTTGCCCCCTGCATTAAAAATGTGTTCAGTATTTTGAATTTTCAGTCTTTTGGTATTCAGGCTTTTGGTTTGTCAGTCTTCTGAAGTAGACCCATATATATAGACATATGTATGTATGGGTTCCATAGAATTCATCAAGCTGGTAACATTTCATGGGGGGACAGAAATTCTGATCGTATGTACTGGGTTTTTCTGTGCAAGATCATGGTACTCTGAATATCAGTGAATTTTCTCTTTCCCCAATGTATTTCAATCTCAGATATATATGTATGGGTCCTGGTCTGAAAATCGAAAGTACGTTTAAGTGAAATGTACTTGAGCGAATTCCCTTTCACGAAAGTGCATTTTATCGAAAATGCACTTTAGCAAAAAAAAAAAGAAATAAAAACCAGCATACAGTTTGCATGTAGATTTAGTTGTACATCAACATGTAGCGTTGATTATGCAACTAAGCAAACTGTTGCTTAGATCGCGGTACAGTGGGGATAAGGGAATATTTCCTTTTCCCCAATGTAGTATAATCTCAGATTGCGAATATTAAAGTAGGGGGGTGTGGGGGGTGCAGGGGGGCTTGCCTCCCTCGAGTAAACGTGAGAGTTCACTCATGTACCTTTCGCTGAAAAGTACTTTCGATCTATCAACATAGATCCATCCATCTATATATATATATATATATATATATATATATATATATATATACATAAACATATATATATATATATATATATATATATACACACACACACACACACACACACACACACACACACACACACACATTAAATTAGGGGATGTGGGACATGTAGTGAGGCTTGTCATCTGCAAAAAAAAAAAATATATAGATTTTTTTTGTTTAATCTTTGAAATTTGAAGTAGTATGTATTCCAATCTCCATGATTTGAACTCCTAAGTGTATATATAACAAGCACTTTGATACATCAACCATCCATCATAGACTCATACCTACACGTATACAAATACATGAGTAGGATACAAACTACTAATGTGCATAAAAATTGCATTCTGGTTTCTGCATGCTGAAACTATACATAATTTAAAAGAAAAAACTTGTTAAAACTTCACCAATCATAAAAGGAAAATAAACAATTTCTTTCTAAGACTGGATAACGGAAAATGGCAGGGGCAATATATTACTAGCTTCATATATGTTTTGCATGAATACTCAGTTTTAAGGAAAACATCCGTAATAATACATCACATAATTAATATTAATTAATATATTTTTTTAATTTTAATAAACTAAATTTATACTTTTGTTCTACTCTGCTGTGCCAGGTGTTTTTTCCATTTATTGTTCGATCATTTAAAAAGGATTTAGTAAGGTACTATGGAGGTTTGCTGGTGGGGTAGGGGAAGAATTACAATTAGGATTAGCATATAAGTAAAGATGAGTGCAGAGGCTTCAATCCTTGTGTCATGAAAGGAGATACTGTCAGCACAGCTTGCTGAAATGTTGTAAATAAGTATGTCATTTGTGAATGTCAACATGATTTATATAAGTTGCTTGTGTTACAACTGTATTAGATTTGTATGTCATGTGTATATCAAACTGGTTCATACAGATATACGTGTTGATAAGGTATTTTGTAAAGTACTAATGTATCCACAGTGTGCCCTGCTGAAAGAGAACACAAATATATATACACTATTGTAGATACGAACTTTTGCTGGTGATCAAAGATCCCTTCCGACAACTGTGCGGCTGGTAAATAATATCCAAAACAGAAGGAATCACCACGAATAAATAACCCCGCTTGTAGCATAAAAACGTGTTTTATTGTAGAATAAAATGAGCGCTTTCGCATAGAAAAAACTATGCTCCTTCAGGTTAATAATAGTTATTAATATATACACTATTGTAACTATTAAAATGTATATATTTTAACAGTAGAAACTGGAATACAGGAGGTTAACTTCAGAAAAATACCTGAAATTAAATTACTTTATGGTGGCTAGAGACAGAATGTCTATACAAGCGAGCTTTCTGTATTATCTTTAAAGTAAGATAATTAGTAGTTTTGAATGTGAAGGAATGCAATTGTTTTATGACTTCCAGCATCTGCCAAAGATCTGAGGTCTATGTATTTTCAAAGGTAGATGCTAAATACTGCTAGCTTCCAACAGTGCATGTTTCATCTGGGATAGAATCAGAGGACAAGAAATTATGTCATTCTTCAAGCTATCCCAGCAGTAATATTTGAGATACTAATTTCAGAAGTCTCTTAGAGAGAGAGAGCATTCTATATTCCGTTTGGAGCTGACAAAAACTACAAGATCCAGCACATCTGCCTTGCTCTTAAGCAAGTTAACTGGGGTATAGTAATTCTCTTAGATACAGTCAGGAATATAATGAGGCATAGGTTTAGATGTTTTTTCTTTATTTATTTGAGACTATCCTGCAATGTTGTTTTCAATATTTCCTGCAATTTTGAACTCCAATGTCACTGTGAGTATATACTGAGTATTTTCTTGTTCTTTTATCTATTATTCAATATATTTAATCCTTTCATTGCAGCTGATTTGTCTAGAGATATTTAAGTTTTGAAAGTATTTGCATATTTATTCGTTGACACTGGGTAGGCCACTCCTAATAGCCTTGCTCTTGGTAAAACTACCATTTGTATTAATATTAATAATATACAGTAAGATTGTACACCCTTTGTTAAGGGCCTTAAAGTAACTGATAAAGAGTTGGCTGGTGGCAGTAATAACTACCTTGTAGTCTGGGCAAAAGTGAGCATAGCTAGTAAGCCTGTGCCAGCCTTTCCCGTGTGTGTGTGTGTGTGTGTGTGTGTGTGTATACAGTGTATGTGTCAGCTACATGGGCAGGGGCATGAAGCACTGGTTGCACAGAGAGGGTGATAGAGGTCTTGGCTTAGCCACTCAGCCAAGATCACAACTCTATAGCTGTGCCAGTGGGGAGTCTAATTGGGGATCTGGAGGAAGAGGGAGAATGCAGTCCTGGACTGACTTTGGTCTCTGTGTGCTCTTAAGTGAAACTTCACTTAATGCAGAGACCTGTATCTGACAATGCTGTGTTTGTACCTGTTATCCTCCCAACGTACATCCCCCACTGGTGCCACTGGTGAGGATCGAAGCTCCTTGATCACTGGTCTAGTGGTGGGTCATCACATCTCTCACAACTAAACTCGTATACTAACTTTAGTCCTAAACCTGCCCTTAATCCTAACACTACATATTACCTTACTGAACATATTTTCTCTAACAGTTATGCACATTTCACATACACCAATACAGATGCGGCATATAAACATCTGTCTCTCTTTCCTAGCCTTAACCCGCAGACACTCAAACACATTTTACCCCTAATGCTGGAACTTTCTGCTAATACCATACTTTAAGATGTACTGAAAGTCCCACTTACAAGCAAATGCTCAGCAGGAAATCAGCATTTATTAATTCATTTACTGACACTTTCTTACCAGAAATTTCAATACACAAAATGCAAATTAATTATGTTGGGTGCTATTTTATGGGGTGATGATGCGTTTTGGTTTTTGGTTGATTGTACTAGTCTGAAGTATCCATTTTCAGTGGAGGCCTGGAAAAAGCTCCAGGTTAGTTACAAATTGCATACAAAATTGCATACAAAATTAATAAAATACATTAAAAATCATTATAATTCAATATTATAATACAGGCATTTAAAAAAATGGTGAAATAAGTACAATGTAGAGCATGCGAAGATGATATTCTAGAGATACATGGAGAAGTAAATCAGATATTCTAGACATATATGGATAAGTAAATAATGGTAGAAATGATCTTTCTTGTCAATGAAAGAGTCATCATAGTAGCATTGATGATTATGTGAAGATACTATATGGACTGGGAAATGAATCTAAAAGGTAAAAGTAGAGATGTTGATTATTATCTGTATAGTGATATAGACAAAGGAGTAATTATGTGTACTTGAGTAATCAAATAGATACATCTGTAGGATAAGGAAGAAAGTAGACATTGGGACAAGTTCAGAAAGATGAAAAACTAGACTTAGTAGGAGTGAAAACAAGGGAAAGTTGATAGATTTAACCAAAAAGATGAAAAAACCTAGGTCAGAGAGAAGTGCTGAAGAACAATTGATATTGAGGAGGTCAAGCAGAAAGTGGATGACAGGATAAAGGAAAAGAAGTAAGGTTTGAATTTATGTTGTTAAATGGTAGATGAGATTTTAGACAGTCAGTAGGCAAAAAGTTAAGTGTATATAATGGCATTATATTAGGCTGATGTAGAGATATTGGTAAGGTGATATAGTTTTAAGTCGGTTTGGAGATGTAGTAGAATGAGAACGATGAGGTATGTGAAAGTTAAGGGCGTGAAGAAGGACGAAATGAAAAATGCTGTATGATGGGAGTATTAGCTTGGTTTAGACTGAGAACAGATCCAAGCTTTACTTCGGAATTCTTTTAAAGAATGGTTAAAGGCAAGATGTTTAGGGTTAAGCCCAATGTTATCAGGAAGGTTCTTCAGGCTTCTTTTGGTACTGAAAATAGTAGAGGCTTTTGCCAGCTGGAATTTTGGGTTTATGCAGTGTAAGAAAGGGTTTGTCTTCAAGCTGTATAGATCTACTGGGATTATAAGTTTTGAGAAGTAAGGCAGAACAGACAATGGGTCATTCCACTGCAACTTTCATTAGCTCCTGCAATTGACAAATAATAGCTTTTGATAACTGCAGACAGCAGTAAAGCACATATTTGACAGAATGCTTTATATATATATATATATATATATATATATATATATTTAAAACACACATACACACACACACTCTATATATATATATATATATATATATATATATATATATATATACACACACACAAATATAGTTATTCATAAATACATAAGCACACATATTTATATACCCCCCCACACACATGACACTGGGGTCTTTTGAGACAGTGTAGCAATTGCTTCACTTAAACAGACAACTCTCTACTAATAACACAATCTAGTACAGAGTGTGAGAGATGTGTTTACACCAAAAATTTAGAATCCATGCTCTACTTCACTCAAAACAGTAACAGAGAAGGTTGTCGACTCTCCCACAATTACATATTCACTACGAGTCATACACATACCGCTACTCAAACACACAGTATGCATCAAATGCATTAATCCACATATGCGAAGGTTCTATTGAAAAAGTTACCCAAACACCACAGACCTGCAAAACGCAAGTCTGCTACAGCTAACACAGTCTCCACAGCACCCATGACATATACCAACACCAGTGTCTCACCTACCAAGCGCATAAGGCGTAACACTCAACACCAGGTTTTCTTGTCATTGAAGACCCATCAGTGACAAACACAGATGTCCCACTCGTGAGGCTGGACAAGGAGAAAGAAACAGTCAGCTGCCTGCCCGGTGCCAGGATTTGCCAAATCACACATGCACTCAAGTCTGTCAACAACAAATACTGAGATGTACCTTGATGGATTATATGAAGAGACACATGGTCGAGCTCTCTGAGTATGTGTCCCAGGCAGGCATGTCCCTAGCCTTGAGCAGCATACTACCATCACCTATGATGATGCCACCGTATAAATAAAAAATGATTGATTTCCATAATTGGCTTTGTTTTTTTGTGTCATTCCAATGGGATCCAGTTCCTGTCTGCCTGGGGAACCATGGTCAACAAACTTCACTGCTTAGCCAAAAATGGTTTGCACCTGGCACCCCTAATCTTTTGGCTTCTGGCAAAGGCTCTTGCCTTACCCATAGTGCCATTTTAGGCAAGGTCTTATAAACAACATTTCTGATGTGAAATTAACCAATCAGAACAAAATAAGGATAATGCTGTTAAATGCTAGGAGCTTAAACCGAAAGTTTCACTCTGTGGAAACACTTCTATCACAAGAAGATGCAGATGTCTGTACAGTCACAGAATCATGGTTTAAGGCCTCAGACAGTACCCCAGACCTGCAAGGTTACAATGCCTTCCACACCTTTGGACCACAAAACAAACGTGTGAAAACTAAAGGAGGCAGTGTTTCAATCTATATTAAAGATAAAATTCACCTCCCGTCTATTAAGACTGGATAACTCCATGGAGTTACTCCAGGTCCAGGTTATGGTGGGTAAGACCCTCAATTCAAGTGCAAGCCAGTTATAGATCCCTCTCCATGGGTCATGACACTTACAAATCCTACTTAAGCAAACTGAAGACTATCTAAATTTTACTGAACACACTGGTTATGAGGGATTTCAATTATCCCAGCATCAACTGGGAAGCCTACTGTAGCCTAAACTCACTAGCACAAGTGTTCCTTGACTTTGTGAATTAAAATACCTTGGAGCAAATTGTCCATACCCCAATAACAGAACCAAACATTCTAAATTTGGTCCTCACCAACATATCAAACACGTGCACTGCTGCAACTGTTGGACCCTCTTTAGTTAAAACTGACCACAAATCAGTACCTTCGAACTGACACTAACACCAGAATTCACAAAGGGTGAAACCAGACTAAAAAAACATCACCAAGGCCAACTTTAATCTCTTAGGTGAAAGTGCATTCCAAGCCCTACCTTAAACTGAAAGTGGTAACTATGCCAAAGCTTACAATAATGCCCTGTACAATCACTTTGATAAGTATATAAACTTAGTTGTACCAGAAAGAATCAAAGCCAGAGCCCCAAGTAAAATCAAGCTGCCATGATGGACTTTCAGCATCAACAAAAAACTCTAAAATAAACATAAAAGTTTGCTGTCCAAGTAAACAAGGTCAAGCACCCAACAGTGGAAAAGCACCCTCCTCAGCCTTAGCAGGCAAATAAAACAAATCGTCAAATCCTCCAAGAGCTCCTTTGAGAGAAACCTAGTAAGTACTCCCAAGGATAAAAATACAGCCTTTTGCAGCTACATACATAATAGCATCTAAGCATGTGCAGAACTGGTTGTCAACAGTATCACAGACATTGACCCCACAGAGATAGTGAACCTGCTAGCATTGCATAATGGACTTTCCATCAGAAATCTGATGTCAAGCCATGGCATGCATTTGCTACTACTAACTGGCCTCCAGTACCTTTCCAAATAGTCTGCAATTTAAATTTCTAAAGAGCCTATTACCACTGTAGCAGAGGTACTATCCTTATAAACAGAAATGAATTAGAGGAATATTCACTTATGGACATCTACAGAACTGAAAAATGTGTCTGAAAGAAGAAAGCCGAACAGAGAGAGTGTCATACAAAGAAAAATCAGCAAATAATGAAACACTTTAATAAGCACTTTTGTCAAATGTAATAAAATCATCAGATAAAAAAATAACTATTTAAATAAAAACAGAATTAATCAGATGATCTACCAATGAAAGTTAATACAATTACCAAATAAATGACATACGAATATTAAATAATTAAAAATAAATATGAAAACACCACTAGCAGTCTATTATTTACTTAATTATTTAATTTTCATTAGTTGTGATTTTATTTAAATAGAGGTTCAGAAATAGAAAAGCTCCTCTTTCTCTTGTCTGACAATGACTGATTTCTGGTATTTAGAAATTAGTTCTAAAGTTAATCAAATGAATTCAAAGGAATGTTCCTCGCGCAGAGACTGGGGCCCCCACCGCCTATCTAAGGAAATCCTATATCATTCTGGCGAGATATAATGTAACAGATGGCAGAACTCCCACAACAATTCACCTTCTCTGAAAATGGGCAACATATCAAAGACCCTAAACAGATAGAAGTATTTGCAGTTCACAGTACAAAGCAGTTCTTTAGAAAACAAATAATTTCTTTGAAGAACTCCCTCCTGCATTTCAGTTCTCAAAACTATCAAAAGTATTATATGAAGATATCTTGGCTTTATTAAGCAACTTTGAATTATGAAATGCCTCTCATCACTTTAAAAGTATTCCCAGATTAGGAGAGGTATTGCCTCTATCTTACGTATATTCAGCTTTCTAACCCTAGTCACCCCTCTATTGCACATTATAAAAAATGCCCTTGTCACCACCTTTATCTACCAGTGACTGCCCCTTGTTTGGAACAGGCAGCAATTCTTATTCTCATTACTAAGACTGACAGTGCAAAACCACTTTATTCAAGCACATTTCTCCACTACCACTCCTACCAAAGTCACGGGAAAAAGATAATGCTTATGAAATTAAAGTCTCATATTTAGAATTTCATCAATTCTACCCAGTCATCAACATGGTTTTAAAAATGGCCATTGCACAAGCAATGCTTTATGTAAACCTTCTGACAGTGTGATTTAAACAAAGGAGTCAGACTGTCCCATATGTAAAGTCTGTATTGACTTTGAAAGAATTTGGCCTGACACCCTGTCTTGTACAATGAACTCTCTCTCTATTGTCTCCATCCAAATGTACTTCATAAGTTTACTAAGTACCTTCAAAACATATATATTTTTTGATTTTATCAACTGTTTCTCTAAAGTATCAGCTTCTGCTAATCAATTCTAGTGCATCTCAAGGCTCAGCCTCAGTCCTTTTTTCTTTGCCCATTATGTAAATACTCATCATCATACAAACAAGCAAACAAACAGAAGCATGCTCCTGTATGTTGATGACATGGTCACATACCCTTGATGGTTCTGTAAAAAAATGTAGTGTTAAATTGGCACAGCTATAGAATAGATTAAAACAAGTAAGTTTTAAAATTAATATCAGTAAAACCAAAGCATGTTCTCAGCCATTCAAATGGAGGAAAATATTGTTAAAACAGAGTGCATCATTACAGGGCCAGAAGGTCTGACATTAGATATTATGCTTCATACAAGATTTGAGAATTTTTCTCCATCCCTCCCTAATCTGCTCCATCCATGGGCTGTCAGAAACTAATCAGAAGATTCACAGGTGTTTTTATTTAACAAGCTGGCAATTACCTTGACACAACTCAACACTTATCTTAAAGAAAAGGCTAAATGATTATGATTTGATGATGTAAACCTAGTCTGAATATATCCATGATTTTGCTATGTTGTGTGCACACTTGTATAAGGATTCAAAAAGAACACACAAAACAAAAAAGGTGAAATAAAATGGGAACAGCAGGCAGCAAAACTACTGAACCATAACCTGGTTCTCCAGCTTATTATGTATTGTAAATATGGGGCAAATTCCTTTCAGTACATACAAAATGGCATAAAATAACTAAACTTAACCCAAACTCCCCAAATGTATGTTTCCCTAAAAATAGCACCTCTAACAAAACTAAAATGCCGAACCTAAAAATGCAGTTGGAAAAAAGGGTAAAAAAGTCAAATTTGATCAATTAAATCATTATAATGCTTGGCAAACAAAAACGTTCACAAGAAAAAAAAAAAACAGGGCAAAAGGGTTAAAAGATACAAATAAAACATTTCTGCAGTAAGTTATGGAGCTTAAAAGTGCAGTAAAAGCAAATACTACTATATCCAGTGATTTCCAATGATCAGACAGAGGTTCATGAGACAGCAAGGGAGGGAGAGGAATCTTCTGAAAAAAATGATAAGCTTCCTTTCTTCCACCATCACTCATCTTGACAGGTCAGGTCCCAGTCTGTGATCCACACAAATCCATGGCAAGCTGTATCTTTGAATATTACACCTTGTGCAACTTCACACACAGCATTATATTCACCAAAACTTAAACTTTCTAGTACCCTTTTCTTGGGTTACCTCCTGACTCAGACAGTGAGGAAAGCCCAGGAAAATAGGGCAGGATAGAGCAGTAAGATAAACAGTACATTGTGCTCATTTAAAGGCAAGACATGCATTAGAAAAAGAAGAAAAAAGGGAAAATCATTATATTACCTCAAACAAGTACCACATCCTGATGGCAACATGTCATTAATCCATTGACCATGAACACTTACTGATTACATATAGTCAAAACCTTTCTAAAAATAAGACAAGGCCCACAAAAATTCAAAGAGGAGTTCAGTATTGTTATTCAGATATATGAACCAAATTTGGCAATTGGCTGGCAAGTTACCAAGTATGTGTTTTTACTTACTTCAAACCCTTCAATCACTATACAATAGTGCCAGGTGGTAAACCCTGTATCTCTTCTGCTCATGGCAGGAGGTGGTATATCACATGACTGTATAACTGTGACTAACCATGCACTTTCTCCTAGACCTGACTTAAAGAATACTCTGTTAAACAACGCAAAATGAAACTGTTTGTTGACCGTACTGCAGGCATTTCCATATAAACTAGTAGTGTGTCAAAAAAGACTAAAAGAGGTTAGATCTGAAAGCTGTTATGGATTTGGAGTAGCCCACTACTTTGGGAAGTTGTAGAAAGTGAGAACATTTTTTTATCAGTGGGTACTAAAATAAAAAAATGGAAAATTCTTAAAACACTTATTAGATGCTTTATTGTTACCAAAATTTTAACTGTAATTAACGTGCATGATCATATAAAAAATACTATCACTGTGAAAGGAAACCAGTTAACAGATTATGCAGCCAAGCAAGCTGCTGGTTTAAATGTCATTAAAAGTTTTGTTCGAATTGAAAAAAAATGACTACAAAGTCTGACAACCTTTGTAATTTTAATAATTGAATTACTTTGCAAAATAAAGCTCTAAATGCTTAAAAAATTGTAAAAAATATGCTGATTTATTATGAAAGTACCCTAATGGCAGAGTGGTAGCACCTTTGGCTGTACTTCCGTGGTTAAGGGCATATGACTTACCAAATCACATTGATAAGCATGGATGTCTTAATCTTATCCAGCATGATTGGGTTGCCCCTTTCTCAGTCTCTAGTTAGCTATTATATAAATAATTCTAAAATCTGCTTGTCACATAACATAGCACCTCCAGTAAAAAAACACACCTTCTGCTTTGCGGGCTTTTTGTGAATATTCAAATCGGTTTTATAAAAATAAAAAAGTATGTGGAATTTTAATATATTGTACTTGTTGTCTGTATTTTTTCTGTAGGAGTAAATGCATATCCAAAGTATAAGGCTGAGACAGTAGTAAAAAAATTGCTAAAAACAAATTATTCCTAAATCTGCGCCACAGTATTACAAAACCAAATAACCCTTAATTATGTACTAGCCTCAAAGGGCGGAGTTTGCTAATTTAATCAAAAATGGTACTTTACTTTTATTACAAACTTTCATAATATGGAAAAAGGTAACTGATTTTATGAAAATGTCCATTAATATAACTAAATAGAAGAATGGTTGGACCTTATTTGGGTGATTGGATAACATACTTAAAAATGTTGGTACTAGTATAATTCAAAGTATATTCTGTTATTAAAAATGTGTGAATATGCTACATGCTATGTCTGTTATACCTAAACAAAAAGATGCTCAAGCTTATATGTTTAATAACCAAAATAAAAACAGTAAAGTTAAAAATAATTTGAAATTGCAATTATTTATACCATCAAAAGGGGAAGACTGTAGTGAACAGTCTATATTTCTAAAGATTTTGTTTTAAACCGCTGCAATGCCTTTCATGTAAATCTTGAAACAAATGTCAGCTTGACCCTCTTGAAACATTAGCAAGCAAATGCTAAATATTTTTCTCTAACCTTGCAGACATTAGATGCATGTCTCCTACTCTTTGCATGAAACATGCTCTGAGATAAGCTTAAGGTAAATACATGCATGTCTAGATAAAAACATAAAATTTGTCCTGTTTTCCACATATTTTGCAATGCTTACTCATTCCAGCCTAAAAATGTTGGTAAATGCACTTTATCATAGTTATGACAGTCAAACATTTTATAAAATAATTTTTTTCTGTTAAAAAAGCATGCAAAAATCATAATACTGTTTTAATAATGTGTTTTCATCCAGAATGGATATTTGTATTAAATTTTATATCTGCAAACATTAAAAAGTAATGAATTTCCTTTTCACCTACCTGAACAGGATGTAAAATTATCCCCCTTTTAACAACCCCCTCAGTTCCTCAGATATCTATCCATCACATTTCCCTTGCAAAATTTCTCAAAAATGTAACCTTTTTATGTTCTCACTGTCAGGCCGCTTTCAACCCCATCCCTTCTCATTGTTATATTCCACCCCATTGTAATACTACTATCCCCTTCGGAAGCTTTACTATATTGATTAACATTTCTTTTAACTTACAAATTTTTATTAAAAACTGTATGTATATTGTAACTATTATATATTTATCCCACATGCTACTTCCTGCATATTTGCCTTCACTTTCCACAATCTTTTCTACTTTTAATTGCCAAAACTTGCTCAGCAATATCACCACACGGCTTTGTCTTCTATTTTCCCAAAACCCATTAGCTACCAACATGTATTCCCTACCTTTTTTCAACTGCTCTTCCACATTTAATCATGCTTCCTGTATTGCTGAGAATTATCCCAAAATTCTCTCTCTTAACTTCTACCCACCAGTACATTTACATTCCATGAGTCTATTTTAATTGCCAAACTATTTGTGCCTTCTGTGTATTCTTCATTTTTTCTCTCTCTCATTTTAATAATTAATATATGTTCTATTTCCATTCTGCCTCTTATCTATGCCTAAGCATCTTGGTCTCATTGTCATATCTTTCCATACAGAAATTATAACACAGTTGCCCACTCTTTACCCTATCAAACTTAACTATATACATATGTACAAGACTCTCTTCCCTCTCAGGGATTGCTTTCCTCTGACTAGCATAGACACCTTGATATTCCCAGCTCCTGTCATATCTATGACAGTGCACATTCTACTTTTGGGACCTCACCTAGCTCTGTAAGTGATATCACATTAATTTTTCATTTTCCTCTTTATACTCTGTTTAGTTACAATTAATATGCTTGTTATTTGACTATGGGATCATACCTTCTACATTACTAACAGTCATGACCAACCTCTCTTAGTTGTAACCTTCCCCTGCCTTCAGATATCCCCCTCTGTAGCTGTATTGTAAAACAATACTGCTCCTTCTTTCTGTGCTATCCTTGACTTACTGGCTATATTTCCTTAGTCTGATATATCTGCCTTCCTTCTGCTGCAGCATCCAATTCCCTTTAATCAGGTAACCCTTTAGTTTTATCCTCTTTCATTTGCATTCACAGTTCTCTTGCTTTGCACGGTAACCTAAGCTCATACTCCTATACCTATCCATCTTGCACATTTGATCATTGAGCTGAGGTTGAAACCACATTGTCCTGCAGGGAAATCTCTAACTACATACTTAACTACTTTACCTGCTACCTCTAGTCCTTAATACTTGACTACTGCCTCCCTTTTATCCATCTACATCCATGAAAAACCTAATCAGAGACTATATCTCTTACTAATGGTACTCTTAGTAAAGTAGCGCAAATTTACCATTATCAACCCCTCTCCCTTCCTTTTGACTATATGGAATTTCCATCACAACAATTTGGATGCACTATCCTTCTAACTAGGAAATTTTAATTTTGGAAATTCTTGGTATAACTCCCAATTCCTCATAAATCCCAGTTATCACTTCTTCTACCTTTCTCAACAAATTGTTTAAAATCAAGCAGTTTCATCATCCTTTAAAATTAAAGCATTTATTTTTTACCAGTTTATCTTTTTCGTGATATCCATCTTTATCAATGTTATTTCACTCTCCCCTCAATTTTTAATCTACTTGGCTTAGTCCAGCCATCTACTCCACCACATGACTATTCCTTTCAACATTCAAATTAAAACTTGCATCTGTATAAAGTACTAAATCAGGCATGAGTCTGATGGGATAGATGTCATCATGATATCACAAGTAGCATTATTATGTGAGTAGAAGAGAGAGCAAAAGTTAAACGTAATATCCCATACAAAACTTTCTTACCTTCCCATATTGTCCTTTAAACCTTATATATATAGTTAATATTCAGTTCTTACCCAGTTCAAAAATAATAAAAATTAATTTAGTATGTAGCAAAAATTAACATCCTTTAGAGAGTTTTCACAACATAGTTTCATGCACTGAACACTTCCTCAATTCATAAACTATTACTGCTCTCCTACTATCTCTGCTGTTTCTGAAATAAAGCAAAATATTCTGTTTCTGTTGAGAACACCACCTCATTCTCCTGATTCATCCTCTTATTCAGTCTTTCCTTGTGATGAAGATTCTCCTTCTAATCATCCTGTATGGTTCATGGGTTTTGCTAACCACATTTGCACTTCTTCTGGTCTGGTAAGGGATTTTGTATATTCTTGTAGTTATATCCTTATTATTGCCTGGTATAACATCATCCGCAATTCTTCTCTCCTTACAAATACTGATCACTTGGTTACAAGCATTTCTCTTTTTAAGTCTAATAGGAGTATTCTTGGTCCACATACACTCTTGTGTCTCCTACCATTATCGTCTTTCTAGGCTTCCATAACTGGTTTAACACTTTCTCTGAAGCTCAAACATCAGGAACTTGATAATAATAGGTCTTGAGAGCAAATTAGTGTCACCTTGTGGCCTTCATGCTGTTTTGTGTGCCTTTCAATCTCTATAGCTTCCTGATCTATAGCTAACCAGAATTGCTAATAGCTTTTGCACTGCCTTCTACTGTCCTTTTCACACTTTACAGGCAACCCACTGGCTTTATAATTTTTTGACATGCTCTGCCTTTGAAATGTATACATTTATATCCCATGCAGTGTTGTTTTGTTGTTTTGCTTTTTGGTGACAGGCTTTTGATTATTCATTTTCATCAATTATCGCTTGTATGGCATTTGATGCTCATTCTGCCCCTGTTGTACATCCGTCAGATTCTTTTCAAGCTGAAGTAAACTTTTTATGTTTGTGCTTTTGTTTTATCTCCTGTTATATCATGAACATCAAGACCTGGCAGCTCCCAGCTTAGCTTCAGATGATTTTTTCTCACAGTTTTGCTTTCATTTTCTTTATGCCCATTCCAAACAAACCAGACTTTTTATGACACTTTTAAGAGGTTTCTTTGAATTTACTTTAAAAACATATAGAGCATCGGAGAATGTGTCTGCTCAAGGCAATGCCACACTGGAAGTCCCACCTTACTTTTTTATTTGAAAAAGAAATAAATTGTATACAATCTTTCATTTTCAAAGCTGACCAAATTCCAGATAAACTGAGAAGACAAATGCTTATGAGGAAACATATATCATGTCTAGGAATAGTACCTGCCTCTCTTCCGCCTCCTCAGAATAAGATGTTGCTTTCTGTATATCCCTTTCTCATGTTAAATTAGGATTATAATTAAGGCATAAATGCCAACAGTCATATTTCTAGCGGCTGCTGACCTAGCCTAAAGGACAGCCACCTTCAGTGTACCTTTTTAATATCAGACTGTGACCAAAACCGGGACAAAAAAAATAAATGCAACATATTTGTTGTCAGACATGTATAAACAGCAATGATTTTTAGTCTCTCCCAAAAGATAATTACCTGTTTATGCATAAAATGTTTGATTGTGAGGAAAATGCAAAACATGATCAGAATAATGGTTTCAACTTGTTCCTTCAAGAGACAGTACAGTCTTCCTACGCAAGCTACAGAAATCATCTGAACACTCCTCTGAAGTTTGAGAGAGGAGTTAAAGAAATAATACCCAAACTGACCTTGCCCCAGTACAAGATGTAGTGACCTCTATGGTTTAGGAGGAATGTCAGAGAAATAATAATGTCACCAGCTTCAACCAAAGGATAGCAGCCACCTTTGTTTACCCATGAGCAGGATTGGTTTTAGAACTGGTGGGGTTCAGAGCAGAGATGATTACTTACCTATGTCAAAATTTATGTATACAGCCTTGGTATGTTGGGGTCCCTGATGTTCTGAAGGTCTGGGCATTCGGTGATAAATGTATCCCTTATTTTTTGAGAGAGTGAAACTGAGCAAGTGACAACAGCATCAGTTGCTTTCATCCAGACAAGCCCCACTAAGCACTAATACTTGTATGTACGATTCAAATTTCTGGATGCTAGAGTAAAGTACTTCATCTTTCTATCAAGCAGACAGTTGCCACACATTAAGATATGGTATACTGCTTCACATAATCACATTAGTCCTGCAAAGCCAAAATAATAAGCAAAGAGCAGCAGGCAGCTGGTCATTTTCTTCCACAAAACAAAAAACACACACTCTCTCTCTGCACATTAGGTGTTCAGTTAAGTAGCCCATCTTACATCTCACAAAAGTACACTAGTCCTTCAAAACTTGCTAATGAATGAGTACACTGAGCAAAGACAAGAAGGTCGATTACTATAATCAATCAACCCCACCCCCACTAAGCAGTTATAGCCATGACATCAGATGGCTAAACGCTAGGAGTCTAACATGAAACTGCATTTATTGCAAGCATTCTTAACCCTGGAGGATGCTGACATTTGTGTAGTCACAGGAACCTGGTTCAAGGCTGTGGAAAGCACCCCAGCCACACAAGGTTACTCATCCTATCATGCATTCAGACACCCAAACCATGGGCAGCAAAGCAAAAGGAGGGTGAGTTTCAGGAGGTCCAACAATAGGACACACAGGACACACTCCAGGTGCAGCTGACAAGACCCATTTTCAAATCATATCTAGCTACAGACACCCAACTTTGATTCAAGATGTCCACTCCACATATCTGGACCTCTTTGAATCTATCAAGATTCAACCATTTACCCTGATCCTTGGCGACTTGAACTGTCCAACCACAGATTGAAGAACTACTCATGCCAAAACACAAATGCCCAGAGATTCCTTGATTTCATCAATGCAAATGCCTTGGACCACTTGGCTGGCATCCCCACAAGAGGTGACAATATGTGGACTTAGTATTAACCAACATGAGTAACCACTGCAGCATCCCTACAGCGTCAACCTCCCTGGAAAGATCCAACCACAAATCGGTCACTTTCAAAGTCACCATCTCCCCTGATCCCCCCTTGCCACAGTCGAACATAAAAACTTCTCCAAAGCTGATTACAACATCCTGAGGGAAGATATAAATAGCTTAACAGCCCCCTCCCTCTACCCCTCTGTAGGAACTGGCACAAATGTCCAAACCTACACCACAGTACTATACAAGCATTTATATAGCTACATGGAATCAGGAATACCCAACAGGAAAATACTGTCCTCCTCAAGGAAGAGTAAACTCTATAATAAAAGGAAAAAAATGTTGTTTAAGACCAAGGAGGAGCAGGTGTCTAATTGGAAGCAATCTCTCCTTTGCTTGAACAAGCAAATAAGAGCACTAATGAAATCCTCCAAAGCAAACTGAGTCTAAACTGGCCACATCTACTAAAGGCAATCATAAGACCTTCTTTACATATGTCCACAATCTCAAATGAAGCACTCAGATCTGCTCAGAACTGGTGGTCAAAAACACTACATTCACAAGTACCATAGATATAGCCAACCTGCTGGCAGAGAGGTTCAGTGAAAACATCATTCTGTCTCCCCCATCAGTAAATGAGGACATTCCCAGCACCTGCCCCCTTCCCCTATTTCTAGGGAGCAAGTCATCACTGCCCTCACAAAGGCGGAAAATATAGCCTTCATGGGACCCACTAACATCCCAGGCTGCATCCTACATGAACTCAGGCAGAAACTTGTGGCACCATTAGGCACCCTATTCAACCAAAGCCTGAGTAACAGCTTTGTCCCAGCTGAGTGGAGTACAGCCACTGTCATCCCTTTGCACAAAGGTGGTGCACCCACTTATCCAGGTAATTACACACTCATCAGCCTAACTAGCCTGATTTGGAAAGCCATGGAATGGAATATCATGGACTTCATTAACAAGGACATTGCCACCCTCCAAACACTCAATTCTACACAGTTTGGTTTCATCAAAGGGATGTCATGCCTGTTAAATTTGGTTGATTTCTTTGAGACAGTCACCAAAGCCATGGATAAAGGGAAGACAGCACACCGCCTACCTTGACCTAGCCAAAACCTTTGATACTATTACACACTCAAGTACAACAGATAAACTCAACAGATGTATGTTGCAAAATGGGTAGCAAACTGGCTCAATGTTATAACTCACCTAGTCGAAATTGGGGAAGCCACCTCAAGCAGTAGACCCATAATGAACAGTGTACCCCAGGGATTGGTCTTGGGGCCTCTGTTGTTTGGGATATACCTTTTTGACGTGCAGGCCAAAACCACTGGGCTATAACTGACCAAGTTTGCAGTTGATTGCAAGATGGGTGCTGTCATCAATTCCCCTAGTGATGTGAATATCCTCCAAGACGGTCTCACCCAAACAAATGACTGGGGCCAGAAACATGGTCTGAAACTGAATGCCAAAAAATGCATCATCATCCCCTTTTCAAAGAGTGACATCCTCACAAATTATCACATTGATAACAAGGTCAGTCATGAGGGACATGGGCACCCAAGTTTATAGCAAACTGATATTTGACCACCATATTGCCTCCATTGTAAGGAAAGCTTTCTACATGGCCCACCTTATTAAGAAGGGTATCTCATCCAGGGATAAGGTAGACATAACATCCTTGTATTCTTTCCTTATAAGACTCATTATTGAGTACAATGCCCTTTTTGGGATGTACCTCACATGGCACAGTCAGGAGCTGGGGAGACAACAGAGGTTTCTCACCAGGAGACTCCATGGCCTCAAACATCTACCCTACACAGATAGGCTAAAAGCCCTGTCCCTCTACTCAGTCTCATGCAGACTCCTCAGAGATGACATCTGTCTGGCAAACAAAGCAATCTCAGACCCTGCCTTGGTGGGACTGCTGCATATCCACAAGTCAAGCTCCACTCAAGTAACTCACATGTGCAACCTCAACCTGGTCTGTGACATCAACAGGACTTGTTGGCAGGATAGATTTGTGTTACAGAGACTCCCCCTTCTGTGGAACAGACTCCCTTTCCACGTCAAGCAGAGTAGTTTATTAACCCTTTTTAAGCACAACCTGGATAAGTGGATGAGGAACAGAAAATACACTCCTGGGATTCCATCTGTGTTCCTATTGGACAGGGACATTTGGTGCTGACTTATCGGAACATGGGTTAATTCTTGGCTAGGCTTGTAAGGGCCTCAGGGCCAATAGCCTAGTAACTTTCTATGACCTTATGAAGATTTGTTTCTAGTTTGCAATACATAAAGCCTGGCAGTTATTTCAATGGATTAAAGGCTACAAGCTGCTAATGAACTTAATCCTGTAGTATGTGGTTTGATTCCTTCAACCACTATTTACTTTTTATGATGCTATCTTAACCAGACTATGCTTCCAGATATTGTGATGAAAAGGATAGTGCTTGGTTAGTATATTTGCCCAATTAAAAATACAGAAAGTGCATAATGCACCATGATACAAGAGGCTACGCATTGTGAGCAGGTGAATGGACAAAAAGATATATAGCTAGAAAGCTTCAAGGAACTAGGAGAATATAAAGCTGATGTAGCTCATATAATGGGATGCCCTTCATCAAATAAAGTCCCACAATATCAAATGCATATTATTTGAAAAGATTTTAATGTTTTAGACCATGCTTTTGCAGATGGACTATGTCATGTGCATATGCCTTTAGGAACCTTTGCCCAATATACATACCCTATATACATACCATATATATATATATCTATATATATATATATATATACATATATATATATATATATATATATATATATATATATATACACACACACACCATTTATATTAACTCTAGGGTTATGCACATTCTAGTAAAGGGGAGAAAATATATTGTTTTTAAAAAAGCTGGATTTCTGACATTATGCACATACAAAATTATGTCAAAATTATGAGGGGAACCTAGCTGAAGGGATGGTTGATCTTGTCAACTGATTTAGCTACTCAGATAGACAGATTACAATGTTATCCAATTCAGTTTTGCGAGGACCATTTTGTGGAATTCAGTTTGTTAGAATGCTATGATGAAGTAAAAAAAGTCAGTTTTGCTGAGTGCATCTGAGTATTATTTACACAAAGTCAGCAATTATAGGATTAAAGTAATGTTTATTTTGAGGGTCAAGGTTTTGTTAGGTACAGGGGTAGATTCAGAGTTAGGTTTAGGATTAATATTTTTAGCAATTATTCTGCCATGTGTATGATTTGTGAAGGACTATATGGATCACTGGAAACGCTCTCTGTATTTTTGTGTGTGTGTCATTTTTAATGGAAATCATTTTAATTGTAGTGCATTTTGTATATGTATTAAGCAATGACTTTTTTTTCAAATGGTCTCACATAAGATTTTGACTTTATGAGTAATAAAGGAACTGTCAGTAAAGTTGGTAGAGCCATGAATGGACTTATATAGTCTGTCTCTAGACTGTAAAAGGTTACTTTATGCTAGAGGGGGCTTTTTAAGTTCTTCATTTTCTACAGTTATCTGTTTTGAAGAACAAAATTTCAGTTTTATATTTTCATTAATATTAGTAATTAGTTATATATTTCATATGCTATTATAGTCTCTCCCCGGGATTCATGAACCTTGCGCCAGGCGCCAGCATAGCGTCGGCGTTATAACGCCAAATATGGCTGCTTAGCGATTCAGGTATGAATGAATTCCACGTGCACTACCGGCGTGCGCCGGACCGTCCCCGCCCCCGGCGTAGGTATGCAAAACACACTGTGTGCGGTATTGCACCATGCAAATGAGGGCAATAGCGATCCATGAAGTGGCGCAGGCGTAGCGTAAGAACGGCAATGTAAACCAAAAACGGTTTACATTTACCCAAACATACCGGAGGAGTAACGGAAGGCTGTCAAAGTCAGGTATCATATAGGTGCAATATGCCAATGTGGAAAGGCACCGAGAATGTCCAAAGAAAATATGCACAAAATGTAAAAATGACATAAATGGCACGTGTAGAAAGAACAGCAGACCCCCGGGATGTGTGCACAGAAGTTGTAAAGCAATGAAATAATATGATAATGTCCGAAAGAGCATTAGAACACAAATCAGCTGCACAGCCACCACACACCATAGTATGTATGTAAAGCTGCAACCCCAGCGCAATGGTTGTCAAGGAGTGGCCGCCGTGTCCGGCGGCGTAACCAGGTACTAGTAGTCAATTCCATCCCAATGAGGCAGATAATAGTGAATCGCAAAACGGCGCCAGCGTAAGGATGGAGCAAACGCGGTAGCGGTACTACACCGAGGAGTGGCCTACACCAGGTACATGTCAACCACACAGGGTGTGCCACTGTAGGAGGAAGGATATTGGAGGACAGCAAACCTGGGCTGTACAATGCATATTACAGCATCATGACTGGCGTGTTAGGAAATAGATGCGCTGACAGTACAGAATGCGCGTACAAATGCATGTGCACGAGGACGACTACGTTCCCGAAACCAGTCATGTGACGGCCTCACCGGCAACAACCAGGGATATAGGAAGGTAATGCTGAGAATACGAGGAAATGCGGAAGCAGTGTAAATGTATCCGTAACGAGCAATTAACACCAATCAATGCAGGAAGGGCAAACGCCGGCAGCTGATAAGTCTGCATGCAGACTCCTGCAGAACGGGAAAGGGAGGCATATGAGAGCAAAGATAATAGGGGATGTAGTAGAAATGCAAAGAGCAAAGAACCGAAATAGCACAGCCAAGTACAGATGTAGCATAACTGCGGCGCAGATAAAATGCATCATATGCCATGTGCGTGCAGGATGCAGTAATGTAAGATGCCAGGCGAAGGCAATGCAGGCAACTGTAATGTTACACTACAGGCAGTACCGTTGCAGCTGCAAGCGTAAAACCACGGAAATAATCCATGGATAGGGCCGCAGACAGACAGCGAATCACTTGACCGCGTATACAGCACAACAGTAATAAATGTGAATGCACAACACACAGCGATTTCCCAAACGCCGCACCGTAGGGTGTAAACAGTCGGTGAACTTTTAACATGTATATGCTGGGTGCCGCCGTGGCCGTGATGCATAGGTATGTGGCAGAGACAGACGGAGTTGCGGAGGGTGGTGCCGACAACTACCGTAGGCCTCACAGGAGAAGGAGAGTGTTCAGACCAAGGGTGACCTACCAGGGGCTGCGAGACCTGGAGATAGTAGAGCACTACAGGGTGGACAGGGACACGTTACAGCAAATAGTGGAGCTGTGCCGGCTGCGCCTGAGAACAAGAGACAACAGAGGGGAGCCCATCCCAGTGGACACAAAGGTATGTGTGAGCTTGCGAATACTGGCTACAGGTACCTTTCAAAGGCCCACCGGGGACATAATGGGCATCTCACAGGCATCAGCATCCAGGGTACTACACCAGTTCCTGGATGCCATGTTACCACATGCCCATGAGCACATAAAGTTCCCCACATCTCAGGAGGAGTTGGCTAGCAATATGCGCCGCTTCCACCGTGTGGCACAATACCCGGAGGTCCTGGGTGCGATAGACTGTACGCACATAGAAATCAAGTCACCACCTGGGGAGCAGGGTAGACGCTACATAAACCGCAAGGGATACCCCTCCATCAATTGCCAGGTCGTGTGCAATGCGCAGGGCATTATCATGGATGTGTGTGCTGGCAGCCCTGGAAGCTACCACGACTCCCATATCTGGCATGCCTCACAGCTGTATCAGGTATTCGCCAGTGGGGACATCACACAAGGTCACCTTGTGGGGGATGCTGGCTACGCACTGGAGCCGTGGTTGATGACACCCATCAGAAATGCACACACACACATGCAAGAACGCCATAATGAGGCACACGCACAAACGAGAATAATCATAGAGCGTGTGTTCGGGATGTTGAAATCACGGTTCCGGTGCTTGGATACATCCGGTGGAGCCTTGCAGTACTCTCCAGGCACAAGTGCCCACATATTCATAGTATGTTGTATGCTACACAATATGATTCTGCGGAAACAGCTGCTGCTTGGACATAATGCCGGAGGGCCACCAAGCCCGCCACAACTGCCAGGGCAAGCACAGGCACAGGGCGTGCGGCGCCACGGACACACTGAGCCAGCCCCAGTAGGTAGACAGAGGCGTACCCAATATGCCTACGCCCTGGCAAAGAGGGAACGCATAGCACATACTTTGACAGTGTAGGCCCCATGGACTGACACCTCCTGACCTGCACACACAGTAAAATGGACGCCACACAAACATGTCCGCCCGTAATGTGTACCGTATGTGCGGACGTATGTGTGACTCCAACAAAGGCACCGACCAAACACTGCACACCCAATAGTCAGCAGAGCATGGAACGCCAACACCTCAATGCACGCCGGTTCAACAGCACACGGCGTAGCCATATGCTGCCACTATCGGCCAAGTCGACCACACATGTACGCATTTGCATACACAGATACCGAAATACATATCAGTACACATGTAGAAATATATGTACGCATACACAGATAGAAAGGACAACAGGGTAATATGGAACCCAGGGATGCAAGGTCACAGATAAGTAAGACGCGAAATCACCACATATTAAACATAGTGACCGACAACCCGATCATCCTGGAGGGTGGGCAGGGCAGGTAACGCCAGCCATGGAAATGTTAACCTGCAGCAATACATATCCGCGTGTCGGGATGGTCACCGGTCCACGGTACAGTAACGGGATATGTGTAGGGTCACCACCTGTCCCACGTTGTGAGGGACAGTCCACCTTTGGGCAGTTGTGTCCTGCAAAAACAATGACAAAATGGCAAATGTCCTGAGATTGTAGGACAAAACCATTTCCCATAATTACTCTATTAGTTGCAGAAAACAGTTATTTTGTAGAAGAAACATCTAAATATGATAATAAACAGAATAAGCAACTGTAATGCTACAGCTTTGTATTCCGTCAAAAAAGTGAATCGCTGTCCTCTGTACTGGCCGTGGGTATGTGTTGGCATGCAAAACCTGACGTACGTACTAAAAATGTCCCACCTTGGCCATTTGAAAAGGTGGCAACCCTACATATGTGCGTGTCATATCCATAGGACATGAGTGCGGAGATACACGCCGCCACCGGCGATGCGGCCAACGGAGGTATTGTGTCCAACCGTCGGTGCGAAAGCGGAAAGCATACCAGTGAAGTGTACGACATTATGAGGAACGTACCTCATCTGGGGTGTAAAACAGTGCATGTTCCTCGCAGTTCCTCCAAGTTCCACATTGAAAATGTCTCTCAAACAACCATTGTTAGGAATGTATATAAATGACATCCTGGTAAATAGAATGTACTCATAGTAAGTTAGTAAAGGTTCTTCACTGTAAGTAAATCAGCATATCATAATCAACCTATGACCTACTTAGCTGAAGTTGTCACTATGCCATTACTATGTGTTCCACATTATGCCCATGTGTTTCACATTACTACTGTGTGTGTTCCCCACTCCGGAAATAGAAGGTTGACAGCCATGGCGGCAATATGTGTATGTGTGAGGTGAGGTTGTCGTGTGTTCCGCTGTGTGTGTGTAATGTGTGTGCCAGTGTAAACTGTGTATGAAGGTGACATGTCACAGCCGGAGTGTAATAATAGGCGTAGGCATACAGTACAGGAACCATAGGCGTATGTACAGCAGTACCCACAAAGTAGTACCGACATCTCCTCAGTGGCTATGCACGTGGCGACGTAAAATGATGCAAAGCACAAATGTCCCAAAGTGTACCACAGGGCCATAGCAAACAGGAGATGCAAAGGACGCATGTACAAACCACGACCGTAGGTATGGCGGCCATAACGTACACTCCACACGGTCCGTCGGCAACGTTACACAGCATCAGGCATGTACGGCGAAAATACGAATGTGCCATCCCGGCACCGATCGTGAACAGTCACGGTCCGGTAAATACCGGTGTGTTCCACGACCGTGATGTAAGCAAGCGGCACACGAATAGGAGGCTACCGGTAGCATACAGTCCGCCCCAAGTATAGGACCACAATCACCGTAACTATCAGCGACAAAATGCCAATGGATGGTAGGCACGGACGAACATCCGCAGATATATAACCGATGTGAAGGAGGAATACGTGCAGGAAGCACACATGCAGGCGATACCGACAGCAGACGACATCAACAAAACAAACATTCCCGGAACAACACACAGGTAACCCGCAGCTCCCTAAGCACGGATGGAGCACACACACAAGCATATCTGGTATGTATAAATGCAAGACTCACACACCGTCCCCGTCACCCACATCCGCAGATATACCCCATTGCACATATCAAAGGGATAACAGCTAAAACAGTAGCAAACACATACAGGCAGTGAATGACAGCGGCATACCCACAACAAGCTCCTGGGAAACACTAGCAGCGGCTCATGCATCCATGCATTCGCTATGTACAGGAAAATAACAGCCAGGTAACACATTTGAATGCACAACGCCATCGACAGACGCCGCCAGGACACGGGACCCACATGTCGAACACAATACCATACCCAACACACACAATCCACGGCTAACACCACAGCGAAATGTACCCGACAACACACATAGCGGATGCAGTCACACAAACATGATACAATACATACCATCCTCACGAAGGTATTGCAAATAACCAACGGCCACACGAGGAAAGAACCATGGCCTAGTGCCGACGCCAGTGAACGAAAGGAAGGGGGATCACCACTGATATGCGCATAAGTACACACCGAGGAACAGCTATTGGCCTGATTAACCCACATGCATCAGGTGACGACGAATATAAGGAAGACCCCCTGGATATTCAAACCGTATGTTCATACCGAACGCAGACAAAGTAGACAAAGAGAAAAAGGTGAATAGAGACGAAATCAAAACAAAAGGCCGGAAAGGTATGTCGAACCCACGACATGTACTGGTGTGTAACGCACGATACGTATGACGAATCTGTACAGTATGTGAACGGTGTGTGTAGGTAAAGATACCTGTCCATCAGGCAGAGAGAGGCGAAGGTTGGATATGTAATGCTAAAACGCGCAGCATACCAACAACTGTGGACAACGTGTGCACAGCAGTGGGACAACATGTAAACACCCGCGATAACCCCAGGGCCGGCTTGCCACCCTTTCAAAAGGCCAAAGTGGAAATCGTCGGGACACACTTCAGATGTTACAGGTGGACACATACCCATGGTCAGTACAAAGGTTAGAACTCTACTCTTTTGCATAATGAAATGTGTAGTCTTGTAGCAGGTCAGTTGCTTATTGTGTGTCTTGTAACAGTTAGGAATGTACATACATAAATAAGTATGTTATGCAACTCTTACATAAGAATGGGATATAGTGATGTCCCACAATCTCAGGACATTTGCCATTTGTGATACATTTGTCAGGACACAACTGCCCAAGGAGGGACTGTCCCTTGCAAAGAGGCACAGGTGGTAACCCTACCCCAGGTCTGCCATAGGGGTTGCAAACACAGAACAATGCCACCACCCACGCCGATGTTGGCAGTGGATATCCAACACTGAAGTGCCACAGCAGGGGATAGGACATTTATGTATAGTGTCACAGCACACATGTGCATGGGCATATACCGTCGATGTCATACGGAATGTGCACACGACGTGCACCTATCCCACGCAGTAGGGGCGACTATGTCAATTATGTGTAATGCAAAGCTGGCATGATGGATATGTTCACAAATCATAGACAGTATCACAGGCATAGCATGCATGATGGAGCGATGGGCTAATGTTATATACATACACAAGATATGTATGGCCTGCACATATGGGACAATGTAGTAGCAGAATAGGTACCCAAAATGGAGGTAACAGCAAGTGACCATGTCCAAACGTTCCATAGCAGGTGCAATGTGTGCCACAATGATGTCCAGCAGGGCCGTGTGTAAACACATGTGCAATGTACACAGTACTGACACCCCCCCCCATGGTAGTGTCCACTGAACGGCAGAACTGGATGTCAACTGTCATGTCTATACAATACGTCCGCTGTGGTGGTACCATGGGTGTGTGTCACCCACCAGCAAGGCAGCTATCACACGACTAGTGACACAGTGTGCCCCTGTGGGATGTGCACAGGACCTATGTCCCACAGCATGGTGTGTGTCCAGTCTGTGGATGTCACACAGACGCCCGGGCTGAGCAATGTGGCATGTGTGCACACATGCAGGACTGCTACTCCCCCGTGCCCACAGCAAACGCCATGTAGGAGTACTACATGCATCAGTACTGTGGAGAACATGGCCCATGGCAGAGTACATTACACCCCTGTGTTAGTGGCATGCAGGTGAGCACAGATGTGTTACATGACTGTCATTTGCATATGTCAACTGTCTGAGCTGGGTAGAGAGCACAGCATGACTATACTGAGACATGTAACGTTGTATCCATTGTGTAAGGTACACCACACATGTGTCATTGTAACACGGCCTGCGTGTACATGTGTGTATGGCACAGGTACAAGGGCACCCAAGGTATCAGCTAGACATACGGTCCAGAAATGTGTAGTCCTGCACATGTGTACCCACGCTATGGTGTAATATGGCAAGCACAGCACCATGTGGGCCATGTGTGTGTACATCAACCATGTACAACGTGATATGCCTGTATACGGACAGTATCCATGTGATACACACCGCATGACTGTCAGTATGCAAATGTGATGTGTATGCACTATGTGTGATGTAACTGATGCAATGATATCTACATGATATATCTGCCACACTGACACCTGTATGGGTGTCAGCAACATGAGCAGGATGAGCTAGAATGCTGCCAGGTATGTAGAAGTGGTACATGTAGGCATGTACAGTACTGTGTGACAGCAGGTAGTGTACGTATGCAAATATTGAGCATGACGGGCCACATGTCTGAGGAACGTGCAATGCCACACGTCCCTGAAATGTTGTAGTCAGCATGATATGCCTGCACCACTGTGTGAACTGTACAGAAGGCACATGGCGTAACATGCCGAAACATACGGTACGATGTGATGCTGGATGTGTACACTGTCAATAGCATAAAGTGGAATGGTGCTGAAGGGCAAAGAGCGGATCATGTCTGATGTGATACCCTCTGTAGCACCCCAACCACCCATGCAATAATATGACAGGTGGCCAGCATGGGATGTGGTGTGCTGTGGCGCACAGAAGCCCAACAAGGGTGCCAGGAAAGGCATGCAGGTAGTCATTGAGTGTGTGAAGCATGTATGTCAAGATGTGGCCCAGTGCCATACTGAATGGCCCAGTCATGGGTGTAGAGATGCAGCCCCATACGTGCAATGCAGTACCATCCATGTGTAGTGTGATAGATGTGGTAGTGTGGTGGTCAGGGTGCACAACGTACATGAATGGGCTAGCAGTCACTGACATGTGCTGCTGCAGAGACATGTAACAGCCAGGTTGGCGGGATACAACAACTACGGCGGTTGGAGGTGACATTGGGACTGTGTTCCCAGACATAACATGTGCATGACAGTACTATGTATGTGTCCACAGGGTTAATACAATGTCCAGCCAAGGATTGGAACCCTGTAGTGAGTGAGAGTGTGTATTGTTGGTAGGTACCCCATTGGCAGGCAGGATGCCAGCAACATCTGTGTCGTCAATGCCTGCATGACCGTGGTATGCTGCATTGAATATGGATGTAGTCAAACAGCAGAGACATACCACCACACTGCGTGAGGGCCCACACTGCAATGTCTGGCAGTCATGTGTAGGTAGCTAGCTGTGGAGTATGTCATGCACCAGCAGGACACACCATGACTGTCAAGTGACACACAACACACAGGTGAACAAAACTACCGTGCAACAGCCTGCACATGTGCCCATACAGCACGTGTGCATGGAACAGGAATACCACTGTGGCGTCTGTGAAAATGCCAGCACCACCATGTCTCAGTGTGGAATAGCATGGTCCCTACCAGTGTGTAAATGTAGCAGAAGTGCACTGTGATCACTGTTGGCATAGGCACATAGACTGTCCATCGGACGGGTGCCATGCCCTCAACTACCTCTGTCAGTGGATGTCAGTAATACCGGCTGTAGTGTGTATGTACCATGCATGCTGCTATGGTTGTGTGCTTAGGGTGTGGCTAGCAGGGATGGTAAGCATGGATGTTCAGCAAACAGAGGGGGGAGGTGTGTAGGCCTAGCATACAGACACATGGAGGTTTGGTGCATGCTGAGGGTATTGCAGGTATGGTATGTGTCGTGTAATGTGTCACCCAGCTATGCGTACTGCATGGCCAAGCATGTGTGGATACGTGGGAGTCCATACTAGGGAAGGTCCTGTTGCCGGCAATACATAGCAGTAGCAACTGTCCCAGGTGCAATGTACAGCATGCCAACCCGACTGGCATGTAACCTGTGGTGTACAGTGTCTGCACTGTCGCGTGTCACAATGTGTGTACTGGCCACAAACATGGGTATCTGAACATGGACTACCTATGATGCAATGTGTCATGGGAAAATACAGTATGTGTGTAAATCACGGTGTGGTGTGGGAACCACCCACCTGTGTGTGTTGCAGTCCAGGTATGTGACTGGGAGGTATGATCTGTGTACAATCTGGACTGGCAGGTGTGCCGTGTAGGGCATGGAGGCATGTCCCAGGCACCGTAGATAAATGACATGTGTGCTGTACTGTGTGTGCAGTGCTACTGTACAGCACAGTGGAGGGTGTAAGCATTGTCACACATCACTGCATGCTGTGCCTACCTGTGACAGCCCTGCCAGAGGCAGACATGTGACACCGCTGCACAGGCAGCATAGCATGAGAAGATGTACATGTGGGCTGCACACCTTAGCCAGATGTCCACACGTCATGTGTGCCACGGTAGTGTGGTTCAACACGACTATCAGACTGGACAAACAGCACATGCCTGCATAACAACAGTATGACCATAGTCAACAGTCCCAGTGACAGAGTAGGCCAATGTAGACTATCCCTGCATGCAGACCAGTGGCTACTGGACACCTGGCTAGACACACACCTGGACGGTTAATTCACCATTGAGCCATCACATGTCCACGTCCATGTGGGCCGTACAATGTCATCACAGGGTGGTCACAATAGCAGGTGGCAAGGCAGACACGGTGTACCAGGTGATGTGTCATGTGTGCATATGTTGAGTAGCACAGCCGTTCAAATGTCTGCAACATACTGGTGCATGATGTATACTGTTACATGATGAATGGAACTGCACTGTCACCCACTACAGGGCCAGCTGGCACAGGTGTGGTGTGACTGGTGTAACCCATGTTTGCACAGGATACACACTGCTGTTGTAGGCAGCCATGCTGGTGGCCACCAGTGATATATGCAGTGGTCATACAAACATACCGTACACAGTGTTCAGGCAGGAATGTCAATTGTCGTGGACGATGTGCTGCTATGTGAATGTGGGTGTTTGTTGTGAATGTCACACATCCAGAAGACACCATCTGGTGCAGTCATGGTTGTCAACACCGGTACACACATCCACAGCAGTCAGAACTCAGTCCCGACAATGTGTGTCAGTCACCCTTGCACCGTGTGACATATGTGCACATGGCGGAACACCTCCCACTGTCATCTAAGCTGGCTACATGATGGCTGGAATGTGCTGTAGAAATGTACAATGCTGGTAGCCCAATGAAGTACCTGGAATCAGACACAGTACACTATGTCAGCCATGTAAACCATGCACAACAATGACTGCCCAACAGACACAAACAATGCATTGACACATGGAACATGTGCTCATGACAACCCCACTGAGGTATGTTGCACATATAGATGTACAATTGTCATCTATGGCCATAGCATGGATGCAGACACACATACTCCACAGGTAGTACCATGTGATGTCGGTAGGGGGCATTGCTTGTGTATATGTCACAGTAGATGTACACAGACATGTCCTGCATAGCCGTCATGTAGGGGTAGCTGTGGTATGTCACTACTGGACATGCCCATACAGAGTACCATGTCCCGCAGGAGATGTGTTAGGTGTGTACCACATGTGACATGCTGACAACAATCTGCGATGTGTATGGCTGCCGGTGTACCTGTGTGACAATGTCTGTGATGGGTGCAAAGGCACATAGTATCGTATTGTATGCACACAAGCCCCACATAGCTGCATAGCCTGAACATACAGTACAAGGAGTGTGTGGGATGATAGCAACCCACAGGTGGAGATGGGTATGGACGGCCCACACCCACATGTGTGTGCGGTGTTCACGTCCACGACACATGAGCATCTGAGAGGCTAGCGTCACAGTTGTACAGGGTCGCATGTACATATGTTCCGCAACATCCCTGTATGTCCCACCACTGGCCTGTGGACCGATGGACAACAAGCAAATGTGCAGGTATGAGATGTGCACAGCACATCACAGATGCCTACCGTAGAACAGGCCTACCATGTAGACATGTGCACAGTAGGTCTGCGCCACCTGCAGTCAAACACGTTAGGTGCCAAACCACACCAATAGTCCGCCAATGACACAGATGGGCGTGCATGCCTCTGTGTATGTATGTCTGTGAATGGCTCCGCATAGCAATATAGCCGTGTCACCATTGTGAACAACAATATGAATGGGTCGTATGTGTGAGGGTTGCATCATATGTGTATGGTCAGATCGACGATACCATCAGTGGGCCTGCTATGTGAACATCCATGTCCCCATACACGGATACCTCTGCTGAGGCCAACACCACATTCACACAGGGAGGGATGGCGGTGTGTAGTGCAGCAGCAGACATGTGGGTGGCAGCGGGCAATGTATGTACACATATGTGTTACCCACATCAGTTCAGGCAGATATCCATGTGCATGGGATAGCGGTGTGTGTACACATACAGCACTGTGTCGATCAACATCCCAGCACATAGCACCTGCCAGGGCTACAGTGTATGCATGGATGTGTGATACCTGCATGCACCACACACACCCTCAACAAGCAGCGTACAGCATACCTCGCTGGAGGACAGTGTCCACACCATGGTGATAAACATGTGGAATGTCCATTTTCACACAGCTATGACAAAAGCAATGGACAGCCACCCTGCCAATACCGTCAGCCCCTGAGTGGGTCACACCCATTGCCATGTATGTGGCATACCCTGCCATATCATGCAGAGATGACCAGCAAGGCTGCATGAGCTATCACGGTCCCACATGGTGCAATGGACAAAAGGCACTCTCACTATCAACCATACACAGTAGTAATGTGGTGGCGATGCACCCTGTCATGTTACAGGTGCTGTGTGATGCTCTGCACAATGTGTGCGTTTACACGCTATGCATGGCCTTTCCTGCCAATGTGTCATGGTTACACATTGCTCCATGTCTATCACATAGCTAACACAGGTGAGCTGGGGCAAGTTGTCCAGCACCGGTACAGTGCTGTGTGGAAGTACATGGCACAACACATGCATGTGCAGGTGTCCATGTGTATGTGTACAGTGCCGCTGCTGACGTTCACAATGGACACAGGCGTGATGTGTACTGACATATACACAGTGTACAGGTGAACAGTAGCACAGGCGTCACATGGGGACATATGCCAACTGATATGGACATAGGTGCAGCCAGGTACACATGTCCATGGCAGGCTAACATCTACATGGTGCGTGCACAGTGTGATGGGGTGGCACACAGATATGATGTGACACCCAGTGCTCAATGGTGTGAAGCCACAACATCGGCTGTGTCACCGCCACGATGCCCTTCACAGATCACTGTGCAGATGTCGTACATGTCATAGCAATGCATTTCCAACAGTATGCCAGCACAGCAGTGTGAATGTGACCTGCCACCATCATTATGTCTTCCAGATAATGCCACGTTCCCGGCTTCCACCATTTAGCCGACAGGAGGAGGAGGTCATCATACCATATCTCCAGAGTAACTACAACGCCCTGTTTAGCCATGTGCCACAGCAGGCACAAGAACGGCAGGAGATGTGGGAGGAGTTGTGCAGGAGGGTGAACAGCGTGGGCGGAACCAACCGCAGCTACCAACAAATCCGCAGGCACTGCACAGACCTGATCCGGCATGCAAGACAGCGTGCCGCTGCAATCGCCAGGCAACAACGTGGGACAGGTGGTGGGCCACCAACACAGCCCCCACTCACAGCTACGGAGGAGCTCCTGGCTAGTCTGGGGACACCCACGGAACAACACGCAGAAACACCTGCGTCCATCGTGGAGGTGGGTGTCTCCCGAGCTATGAGCCTGGAGCTGCATGGTAAGTCAGTGTTGCATGTTTGTATGATAGGCGACGTGGGTGTGGGTGTCATAGTACAACACATGATATAGCAATACATGCCAGGTATATGGCCACACAAGATGCAAACCATTGTATGCTATGTTGTGTTAGCAGACATGTGCATAGCACATGCAACCACACACATGCATGATGTGTCATGCACAGTGCTGACCGTGGAGATAGTAATGGCTAATGTGTATACCTTTGTGTAATGCCTTTACAGGTACGTCTGGCGGCGTGTCAAGGCCAAGGGTCTGTTGCAGGTAAGTCTGTTGCCAGTCAAACGCATGTTCTGCTGTATTGATATTCCCCATGTGTCTAGGCATGACATGCTCACCTGTGTGTGCCCCGTCACGGTATACAGCTCGCACCACCCAACATACACACCACCCATGTACAGTAGATACACCCGTTACCGTTGAGTGGTATGACACCACACAACCAATTGGTGTGTTACGTGCATTCAGCTATGCATACAATGGTGTAGGTGTTACACAATGGCTGCATGTGTAGTATGCATTGGTATGCCAGTGCAGTATGGACACAGTACCACAGAGTGAGCTGTGATCTGGCCAGAGCACAGGTGTTACCAATGTGACCCATACCCCTGCATCGGTGCACGCGTTGTGACATGGCATGCCATGTCCCATGCACGTGGATGTCTGGCTGCAGCATTGTCACACCATGATATGACCTATGCACAACATAGCAGACATACACACTGTCAGCATATCCATGAGAATGTGACACGTCACACTAGTATGGGTGTATGTCACATGGGCCACCACAGGGCCGTGTGCACAATGTCTACCACACACAATTGTCAATGAGTCAGACAGACAAGGCCATGGTTGATACCTACAGGCATGTTGCCACACAGCACATCCACAGTGGGTACTCACCATTGCACCCTGTACACACATAGTGGGTTCATCAATGTAGTGGACCCCTGGACATCTGATGTAGTACACCAGTGACATGACATTCCTCTCCACAGCTACTACAGGTGCCTCCAATGTCCACCATATATGTGCTGCTGAGCAGCTGAACTGGCTTACAGACATGGCAATGTAATGCGTCCAGGTCACGCATCGCACAGACACATAGCTGTGTCCTGCTACTGTGCAGTGGCACAGAGCCCGCACCACACACCGTACAGCTATGCACACAGCTCACAGCAAGCGTACCTACACAGACATCACTGTTACACATACATTGTATCTGTACACTGTACACATAACACTGCACCATGACAGCCATCATGATGTGGTGCATGCGGTGGGACACCATCTTCACACGTCCACATGATACCGCACATGTTTGCGGTGTACATTACATACTGTTGCCAGCCATGTGTACTCCCAACTTGCCCGTGGCCACACGGTGTATCACGCTGATGCATGCAAACTACCATGAATGTGTGTACTGCATGCCTACTAAATGACACCTGCCTGTTGTACTGTCCCCACCAGGGCAGTGTACATACTGCCACTAAGAATGTCTGGTCTGCATTCACTGGTCTGTGTTGTGTGAATGCTGCATGCCACCTGCATAATCACATGCATGCTGTGTGTGTGTGTGTGTGTGTGTGTGTGTGTGTGTGTGTGTGTGTGTGTGTGTGTGTGTGTGTGTGTGTGTGTGTGTGTGTGTGTGTGTGTGTGTGTCTGTATTGTAACCGATGGTATGTCTTTGTATTGACAGGTGCTGTAGGTGCGTTACCCTCCTGCGGTCAATCTGATGCTAGTGCCCCACAGATACTAGTGGTGATGAGCATGTGCATGAGGCACAGGCAGGGTCGTCACAGGCAGAGACTGTGCCACTGGAGAACATCACACATACGTCCCTTTCATCCCTGCACACAGTTCAGATGCCGACACATACCCCAACACCGTTGCCCATAGATGACGGTCAGTCAGCGTCTGTTGTCCCCGAGCAGGAATGTGTGGTGGCTGCAGAAGGTGTGGGGACACACGATGTTGCCAGTGTAAGGACTGGTGCAGTGCCACGCAGGCATGTGGCAGGTGCTGCCCGTGGGGGGAGCACCGCTAGACATACACCTGCCGTCGAGGGTGCAGCAGCTGGTATAACCAGACGCATGTTCCAGACTGTAATGGCGCCGCAGGCACGTGCCGAACGGCAGAACCAGGAGGGGCAGAGGCTGCAGAGGTCTGCAATCCGTACCCTAAATGACAGCATCCAGGCATTGGCGAATGCACAACAGCATCTTGCCGATGTTCTGGATAGGAGATTGGCGATATGGCTGGTCTCATCGACCGAGGCTTGGCCATCCTTGAGCGTGCGCAGTCCGTGCAGGAACACCAGGTAGGGGTGAGGCATAGGGCACGTGGGCGTGTGCCAGCAACACCACCTGCTGCAGGTCAGCGTGTGCGTGCCACCTCCCATGCCCACACAGACAGTGATGGTAGCAGTAGCACTGCAGCTGCTACCACACCATCCACACCAGGACAGAGCAGGCCACGCGTGGGCGTGGACCTGGCCCCGTCGTGGCAACGTTTCCAGCGGACATGTGACATCGGAGAGTGGACAGTCTGTACCTCCACCCGGTCGTGCACGTGCGTCCCCAGGCAGACGCGGGTCACCGCCGGCAGACACAGTGAGCCGTAACACCTGCACTGTACAGTCAGGGGCTGCCAAGCATACCCCGTGTAGGCATCACAGATGACTGAACTGTGTACACACACACCCACACACAGCAGACACAACTGTAGGGCTCCACCACACCCACATGCAATCTACATAGTCATGCCCACTCAATGCACTGGCCCTTACACACACACATGATGTCATCCATTGGTACAGCCCATGCCTGTGGCACACATATCACCCTGTGCAAATGATTAAGTCTCTGCCGCATAACTGTGAGCCACACCATCAATGCACGGTTAAGCTGACATATTATGATGCACAGGGTGGACACGATAGTGAGAGGTGTATGTGATACCTGTGTCCGCATAGTGCGTGCTGTGTATGTTGTGGTGTGTGTGTATGGCTGGTGACAGGTGTGTATGTGATGTGTGTTGTGCACGGACATCATGCAGCAGACATACCATGCAGGACAGGTGCAGCATTCATTGATATGTGTACACAGTATGTGTGGTGGTTACATGTGTAGCACCATGTCGGTGCAGTTAACCCGTATGATACTGATGGTGTACTTGCACGTGCCTACTGGGAGCACTGTAATTAGTTCCCCACGTGTAGTGGTGTACCCACAGGCATGTCTGGCAAAATCAGCATAGCACAGTTACCCACATCTGGCATGGACCCCTACATAGGTACATAGGCACACATGAACGTGACAGGATATGTGCCCTACGACATGTGTGGACCTAGCATGACTGTGTGTGGCATCTAACACCGGATGCCATATCCATCAGTCCCCAGTCCCTGGTCTAGCAGTGACACACAGAGGTTGACTGGCAATTAACTATAGTCACACATCCACACGTCAGTAGCAGTCCTGGACAAAGGCAGTCAGGGCCTTTCCTTCACATGGCCTGGCACTCCTCCCCGTGTTGTAGTGTGTGTCTGGCCGTTACCCTGTTCCCCCAGCATGTCCCACTCATCTTTGGGTTGAGGTGTCTGACAGTCGCTTCTGTGCCCGTGTTCGCATGGGGCCTGGGAGGTGGAATGTGCCCATGTCACCCAGGTCAGACATGGCCGTGTATGTCGGGCACAGATCACCACGGAGCAGCTGTGCTGTGCAGATCCACAGCCAGTGTCCCCTTGGCCGTGCACCTTGTGACACATGTCCTAGCAACGTCATCCCCATCTTGTGGAACGTTTGCGGTCCTTCCGAGTGCTGCAGGCGTCAGGTTAGCTACAGGCCACATGTGCCATTGTACGCAGTCATTGCACTGGTGTGTGATGTGTACAGGGGTACAATGAACACCCCTGATGTGGTTGCCATTCCATCCAGACCAGGAGGCCACAATGGAATGTCTTCACACCCACATTGCCATAGTGTGTGTTGACAGAGGTTGCCAACAGGTGTGGTAGCCATTACCCTGAACATGTCCACCATCTTTAATGGCGTACCACCTACATGTGACATTGGGACGAACATGTTCTTCACACTGGGTAGGGCTGCACCTTCTCTGGCATTTGGTAGCAGGCCATGGCTCTGGCACCAGTCAGCCATGTCTATGACGCCCTAGGTGGATGTACGTGTAACATGGGGTGCTGGGTATGTCGGCCGGTGCGTAGTCATCTGCATACCTTGTCTGCTACAATCCCCCTATGATTGCATGCACATTGGAAGGTCGGATGCCATATGGCAGGGTGCACAGGAGTGAGCTCTGTGGCCCTCCACTGGGTCCAGATATGAGTGTGACAAAGCACCTTCAGCACCAACCCTGTGTGGTGTGACCTCCAACCTGTGTGAGAAGCATCGGTGACATATGTCCCCACATGTATGCTGGCGAGCCTTTACATGGGTCCCATGTGTAGTGTGCTCTGAACGCTCCCACCAGGTCATGGTACTGTGTGCAAACCCACATATCCCCATCAATGGCCTTGGTGAACACTCCAGACTGGACGAGCAGGTTCGGGAGGCAGGATCCGCCCTTGACTATGTAGTTGTGGGTATGTTCCGGTATTGGCTGTACACCGCTATCTGTAACCATGACCACCTGTATGGACCTCCACACAGCTTTGCAGACAACACTTGTCAAGCGTATAGGGTGTGGCTGTTGACAGTCCATAGGAGCACTACCCTGGCATAGTGGGACCACAGATGCCATATGGCATCCATTGGGGACATAGCCCATAGTAAGGCTAACATGACACAGTGGTCGCATGTGTGGGCCGAGGGCCTCAAAGAGGATGGGTAGCACACAGCCAGGGAAACCATCGGTGCCCATTGCTGACGTGTCAAACGCCATAGAGATATGGGATCACCCCAGGCCATATGACATGTTTGGGAGGATACACTCTGGTGGGATGGATATGTTCCCTGTTGGGGGATGTATGCATGGAACATGTCCTGTGGTATGCAGACAATGTCTGTGGGTGCAGTGACTGTTGTACCATTCTGGACCATTTCCAGGCAGGTCTGTGTGCCCCAACCATGTCCTTACCACAGTTAGGGAAGGCCCTGTGGTTGTCTCATGTGCCCTCTGCAGTACCACTCCCACGAGCGGACCTGGATGTTGGTATGTGGGGCCGTATGGTGACGCCGGTATGAATGGGTGATGGTTTCCCTGGTACTGTCATTGCCCTGCCATGTAGTAGCTCCAACTGTTGATGTACAGGTAGTCAGTGGCTGCGGTCCACCACACCATGTGCCTACCTGTGGTGGACAAGGTCCTGATGTCATCATGTTTGCCTGTTGCAGACATGCATGTGGGTGGTCGGGGAAGGCATTCGGTAGGCGTTTTCTGGTCTGGCCTCTGTTCAACATTGGCATGGAGGACATGTAGGGTACCACACCGGTCATATGATGTGTGTGGTTTTCTGTGGAGAGGTCATCACTGAGGTCCCCCCTGCTGGTGTTGGTTACAGTGAGTGGATGACCAGTGGATCCACTATACGGTCTTGCATCACCATTGAGGGCTGTACATCCTGTGTGGGGCCTATCCTCACCATGCGTGATGGGCAGAACTGTCAGACATCCCCCCCCCTGGTATGTATGGTGCATGGCTGTTTAACAGTGGCCAGGTGTGTGAACACCTGGGACTGCTGGCATACTGTGTTGTGCCATGGGTAATGTTCCCAGGCTATGTATGGGTGGTTCATGTCACACAAACGGTGCTGTTGTGAGAGCATGCCCACTCACCAGTGTCCTCAGGACATCTGTGAAGGTATCCTGTGTTTGTGAGGGTTGTCTGTAGCATGCAACAAACTGTAGGCCAGTCCTACACATGGTTAATTGCACCTACATATTCCCCGCAGCAACAACAACGTCTGTGGCATGACCGGGTTACTGTTGTGTGGCTGGACACACAGGATGGTCCGCATTCCGCCACCCATGCCGTCGCACCATGTGTATGCATGTCTGATCTGTGCCGACTCTAAGTGTCTGAGCATGCCCAGTAGGCAGCTGTGTAGATAGACACACAGCACAGTGCACACCGCAGCCGTCTGCAGTAATACCCCGGGTGCATGCCTCTATCCCTACGCGCGACCACGTCTGTGGCATGGCCAGGTTTCTGTTGTGTGGCTGGACACACACGACGGTCCACATTACGCCACCCATGCCGTCGCAACATGTGTATGCATGTCTGCCCTGTGCCGAGTCTAAGTGTCTGAGCATGCCCAGTATGCAGTGATGTACTGATCAGTAGTTACTTGTTATTCTCGACTGCAGCACTAACGTGTTAGTGTGGCGACAGGATGGTAACAGACTGCGTGACTGCGCACTCTGTCCGAACACCCGGCGGGCGCATTGCCTTTGCAAATGATACCACTCAACGAGGGTATGCCTCCTGACAGCGCTCTGCTCAGTAAACTCGGTAGCGCATTCTGTAAATGCTTCATACTGTAGTGTGTTCATGTAGATAGGCGTAGGTTCGTCCCCCGTCCTTTCCGTGTGTGTGTGTGTGTGTGTGTGTGTGTGTGTGTGTGTGTGTCTGTGTGTGTTTCCATCTGCCTCTGCGACTGATTATGCTTTTAGACGCTCCGCAACACATGCCTTGGCTATTGCCAACTATTGTCTTGCGGGTGCCATCAGCAGCCTACAAGTATGCCTGTGACAGCGCTCTGTTTAGCAAACTCGGTAGCGCGTTCTGTAAATGCTTCATACAGTAGTGTGTTCATGTAGATAGTCGTAGGTTCGTCCCCCGTCCCTTCCGTGTGCGTGTGTGTGTGTGTTTCCAGCTGCCTCTGCGACTGATTATGCTTTTAGACGCTCCGCAACACATGCCTTGGCTATTGCCACCTATTGTCTTGGCAGACGCCAGCAGCCTACAAGTATGCCTGTGACAGCGCTCTGTTTAGCAAACTCGGTAGCGCCTTCTGTAAATGCTTCATACAGTAGTGTGTTCATGTAGATAGTCGTAGGTTCGTCCCCGTCCCTTCCGTGTGCGTGTGTGTGTGTGTTTCCAGCTGCCTCTGCGACTGATTATGCTTTTAGACGCTCGGCAACACATGCCTTGGCTATTGCCAACTATTGTCTTGGGTGACGCCAGCAGCCTACAAGTATGCCTGTGACAGCTCTGTTTAGCAAACTCGGTAGCGTTCTGTAAATGCTTCATACAGTAGTGTGTTCATGTGGATAGTCGTAGGTTCGTTCCCCGTCCTTCCGCTTGTGTGTGTCTGTGTGTGTGTGTGTGTTTCCAGCTGCGTCTGCGACTGATTATGCTTTTAGACGCCCGCAACACATGCCTTGGCTATTGCCAACTATTGTCTTGGCGGCTGACGCCAGCAGCCTACAAGTATGCCTGTGACAGCGCTCTGTTTAGCAAACTCGGTAGCGTTCTGTAAATGCTTCATACAGTAGTGTGTTCATGTAGATAGTCGAGGTTCGCCCCCGCCCCTTCCGTGCGCGTGTGTGTGTGTGTTTCCAGCTGCCTCTGCGACTGATTATGCTTTTAGACGCCCGCAACACATGCCTTGGCTATTGCCAACTATTGTCTTGCGGCTGACGTCAGCAGCCTACAAGTATGCCTGTGACAGCGCTCTGTTTAGCAAACTCGGTAGCGTGTTCTGTAAATGCTTCATACAGTAGTGTGTTCATGTAGATAGTCGTAGGTTCGTCCCCGTCCCTTCCGTGTGCGTGTGTGTGTGTGTTTCCAGCTGCCTCTGCGACTGATTATGCTTTTAGACGCTCCGCAACACATGCCTTGGCTATTGCCAACTATTGTCTTGCGGCTGATGTCAGCAGCCTACAAGTATGCCTGTGACAGCGCTCTGTTTAGCAAACTCGGTAGCGCGTTCTGTAAATGCTTCATACAGTAGTGTGTTCATGTAGATAGTCGTAGGTTCGTCCCCCGTCCCTTCCGTGTGCGTGTGTGTGTGTGTTTCCAGCTGCCTCTGCGACTGATTATGCTTTTAGACGCTCCGCAACACATGCCTTGGCTATTGCCAACTATTGTCTTGCGGCTGACGTCAGCAGCCTACAAGTATGCCTGTGACAGCGCTCTGTTTAGCAAACTCGGTAGCGCGTTCTGTAAATGCTTCATACAGTAGTGTGTTCATGTAGATAGTCGTAGGTTCGTCCCCGTCCCTTCCGTGTGTGTGTGTGTGTGTGTTTCCAGCTGCCTCTGCGACTGATTATGCTTTTAGACGCTCCGCAACACATGACTTGTCTATTGCCAACTATTGTCTTCGCGGGTGACGCCAGCAGCCTACAAGTATGCCTGTGACAGCTCTGTTTAGGAAACTTGGTAGCGCATTCTGTAAATGCTTCATACAGTAGTGTGTTCATGTGGATAGTCGTAGGTTCGCTCCCCGTCCCTTCCGTTTGTGTGTCTCTGTGTGTGTGTGTGTTTCCAGCTGCGTCTGTGACTGATTATGCTTTTAGACGCTCCGCAACACATGCCTTGGCTATTGCCAACTATTGTCTTGCGGCTGACGTCAGCAGCCTACAAGTATGCCTGTGACAGCGCTCTGTTTAGCAAACTCGGTAGCGCGTTCTGTAAATGCTTCATACAGTAGTGTGTTCATGTAGATAGTCGTAGGTTCATCCCCCGTCCCTTCCGTGTGTGTGTGTGTTTCCAGCTGCCTCTGCGACTGATTATGCTTTTAGACGCTCCGCAACACATGCCTTGGCTATTGCCAACTATTGTCTTGGGTGACGCCAGCAGCCTACATGTATGCCTTCGACAGCGCTCACGTCAGTTAACTCGGTAGCGCGTTGTGTAATTGATTCATACTGTACTGAGTTCATGTAAATAGGCGTAGGTTCATCTCCTGTCCCTTCCGTGTGTGTGTGTTTCCGTTGCTTTCGACCATACATCTGAATAAGCAAATTGTTACAGTGTTCACAATCAACAGTGTGATATTTAAAATCATGTTAGGACTCACATTGTTGTTTGTGAACATTCGTAGACATAGCATATTTCCTGCACACGTTGTGGAAACAACGAAAACGTTGCATGTTATCATGAACTGTTCAAATGTTACGAAGACTTGGGTTGTGTCGAACTACGGTGACTATTCTTGCTGCAGGTTTCCGGTTTGTTTGTGTTGCATAGTACAATATCATGTAATACGTGTGTTCATAGTATGCTTTCTGTGATGGTGACATGTGTGTGTTTCGTTAGCGCGATATGCTCTGCTTTCTATGCTGTGGCTACATCCCCATTGCTCGCATAGAAAGTGACAAATGGAAGTGTAAGGGTGGACATTTAAAGCCTGGATACTTCCATGTTATGTGTAAGTCTCACGGGGCCAACGGGTGATAGCGCATACATGTCTATGAAGTACCTTTGGATACCATATGCGACCTGTCGTGGACGAAATGTTTATGTTGACTGTTCCATCTACCTATGTGTGACATTGTTTGGGGCCATAGGGTGCCAGCAAGTCTTCCCTGTTCATTGGGTGTTTGCCATGTTGTATTGACATCAATCCTATTAATTCACCGAAGGATGTCTTTCTTTGGTGTCAACGCCATAGTTTGACCATCCTATGTCATTCCCAGCAGACGTGGAGATTGTGCCATTGGTATCTTTACACAGGTGACCCATCTGTTCCACTGTATGGAAGCGTGTGATCCCCATAGATGTGCTGGCACATGGTGTGTTGTGTACGCCGGTATCTGCCCAGCGGTCTTTCTTTGAATGGGGTGTGTGTACTGTACATCGTATCTGTATTCCCTGGGTTATGCCTTGCAACAGCTGTGGGATTCCGCCAGGTTGGCAGCTATGGGTGGCATCTTGGCCGTCGCTTGTCCATCCATGGAACTGCCTACTGGACACTAGTATCGGCTGGCAACATCTCACAGCAGCATTCTCCATTCACGGTGGATGATCGGTATTAGTAATGCGGAGTAAGGCATATGCCATGGCCATGCCCCGCACATCGGGCGGACGGTGAATCATCTGCCAATCCACACCGACACCCATATATGCATACCCACGATCCCATGTCTGCAACCGTCGACAGTACCCTTGCACACCCTTCATGTGTGCGGAAATGGGATGTGGACGTACGTGTATGGATGCAGCAGCCTGGGGAGTCCTATTCATATGTCCTGCATTTCATGGACGGCTGTCATCACCCTTGAAGACACCTGTGGTGCACATATCTACCTGTGCCGTAGTCACGGCTGTCACCTCTTCCGGTTCACACTATGTTGCTCACACTCACTTAAGGAGTAATATTTGGGTCCTGCAATGGACACCGATGTGCATATGTAAAGTTTAGGACATGTTGGACTGTGTCCATTCAGCCAGTGGGTTTGACTGCCGCCGTATGTTCCCCATTCCCGGATGTCTGTCCGCCTACCCATATTATGTAGTGCTACGTAACCCGTGTCCTTCCACAATCTACCCATAGGGTGTTACTGTAGTCCTGCAGGTTGGCAACAGCTTTACATAATCCTCACAGGTACCATTGTGAACTATCCGCCACTGAATTGTCAGTATAACACAGCCAGTACATGTAGAACCTATGAATTCATGACAGTATGTCGGTTATGTGTGTGAACTCCATATTTTAGTGATAGTATGGCCTTCCTACTTGACGTTGTTGGTGTGCCATTAATATGTGTTCCGCAGGTCGCAGGTATGTTCCGCCGAGTGGAGGCGGGTGATCCCCACATACTGGATAGCACCTTCGCTGCTGTGTACGCTGGGATTCGCATGGCAGGATGGATGTCTACGGGGTGTATGTACTGCTGTTTCCATCTTTATGTCCTGTGTCATGCCCTACTACGGCTGTGTGATTCCACCAGGCTTGCTATTATGGGTGCCATCTTGTCCGTACGTTTGTCCATCCTTGGGAAATGCCTACTGGACACTGATGTAGGGCTGAACACATTTCACACATGCCTTTAGCATTACCCTATGGGTGCTTTGCATCCTTACTGGGGACTAAGGCACGTCCTGTACCCAGCCCTCCCACGGGCGTGACAACGGATTATCAGCCAAACAACACCGAGACCCATTTTGCATACCCAGGATACCAGGGCTGCAACCCCCCACGGTACGCATGACACATCCTTCATGTGCACGGAACTGGGATATGGACGACATGTATGGACACGGCAGTCTGGGGACCTCTGTTCATATGTCCTGCATGTCATGGGCAGGTATCATCAACCTTAAACACGCTGGTGGTGCATATGTCTAGCGGTGCCGTAGTCACGGTATGTACTGGGATTGGCTTTTTCTGGCATACTGGCAAAAGTCAGAATTTTTGGAGTCCTACAATGGACACCGATGTGCATTTGTAAAGTGTAGAACGTGTTTGACTGTCCCCATCTGGCCAGTGGTATTGACTGCCGCTGTATGTTCCCCAGTCGTGGATGTCTGCTTGACTACCCATCGCTTGTATGACATGGCCTATCTATATCCACGTGCTGGTATGTAAATACAGCAAACCTTGCGCCCTGCCCATCTTCATAAACGACATTATGGAACATATATCGGCTGAAACAGACACTGTCAAATACGATAGACTCCACAGTGAAAGGATACTGAGCTCTCAACTACTAACATGGGGCACCGTCGGAGTACGGATGTCATGACATAGCCGTCCCTAATTCACTTCCTTCAGAGTCGGTTTAAAGAGAATTAATCAATAAACCTGCTCATAGTTAGGTGGACAGTGCTCCAAGTCTTGATTATAACGTGACATATACATATCAGTGTTGCATGCCTTACTTCATGGAAACAATAATACGGCAACAATGTGTTAATATATCTACAATATTGGTAAATACAATCAGTATCCGGACACATAGTTGATAATTGGTGAGAGTGCACCTTAGAATGTAGTGTGTTGATCAGGTTATTGTATATTGATGTGTATATTAGTAGCATTACGATAACAAAGCATGGAATCAATAGGTACTATTTAAGCATATATTTGACAATTATGAATGTAAACGTGTGGAGGAGACATCCGTAACCTTCCCTGGTTCCACTGGATCACACACGCACACGTACACTCGCATGTCCGGATTGTGGGTTACGCGCACGCGCATATCCGTATTCCGTTTATATATGTTTACAGTGTCTGTGTGGTTACGTGTTTTGCGTTACTTGTGACTATTCCGGTAACATATGTCTGATCCGTTGACGGACGTGTGCAGAAAGCACTTACAGCTTTATATATGTAACAGTCTTTGCAGCATGGACGCTTTACGTACACGTGCACATCTATATGTTCTATAGTCATAATTCCAACGTGACTGCAGTCACGTTTGACACTTACTGTGACCAGTGCACGTTAGCTGTTCGTTGTCATTAATATGCATACCCGTGGTACCTATGTACATTTACATATCACCCCCCCCCCGCACACACGCACGTCACAGGCATCCATTCCCCTGCTGGGAAAGGTGCGGTACTGCATGTTGAACATTCCTAATTCCGCCCCGGGCATGGCCCAGGATGCATATGTCGTCACCACAGGGCTGTTCAGATGACAGCTGCTTATATCCCATATGCATACAGGCCTTCGATTGTCAGGGTGTTGCTGTGGTGCTTTGGGTTTGGTCTTGTCCGCCCACTGTACGGGACCGCCCTGACCCTGTACGAATGTTAGATGAGTCACATGGGCACGTTTGTCCGTGTCCATGGTACCATGTCACGCCCCCCCAATTAGTCTTAACCGTGCGCCGATTGTCCGGTGTATCCGTTGTAGATCTTGTTATACTAATTGCACACGGTCTGATCGAACTAACCTACTGCCATTACTAACCCTCCGTATGTATGGGCTGTGTCGCAATATTACAAGGGTTTAACATTGCGTGACTTTCACTGAGCCACAGACATGTCCGTTGCTTTTTTGGCCGGTTCCGCTGTGCTACACATTTAACATGGCGTAACAGGTTGAACAGCTCAGACACGAGGACATCGGGTTGTCCGTCGTTGTCTATTATTGAATGTCTCTGTGGAGTTTGTTTCACAAAGCGACACATTGTCGGCATTGTTAACGGACATCTCGCGCAGTACGTCCGCACCGACGCGGGTGACGTATGTCTGCCTTTGGCTGGCGAACAGGCATTATGCTGTGCCATTATGTCTGGGGATATATGGTTTCCTTCCTTACGTAGATGATGTGCCATACTAGCAATGACCCTAGCGATGACCCGAGCCTGGGTGTGGGTACTGCTGTATTACCCACGGAAGAGTGGCCTTAGGGTAAGTGGTGACCTAGGCAGAGGTTGCCACCGATACGTCTCCCGCTACCCCCCTCCTGGTCTACCTACACCAAATAGAGTCTGGAAAGGTGCACCGAGTAGAGCAACACCCTAGACGGCTACCTACTTGGCCTATGCCTAAGGCCGGCTATGTGTGTGGTCCCTTGGGCATCGGACTCGGGAACGTGCCACGCTTGCCGTTGGTATGTCCAGCATTACCCACATCCAGCCCCAAGGCAGTTAACACAACATCCATGGGTCCACATGGTGTCCCAGCTGTGCACTCCGGGAACTCTATGGGGAATTTAACCCACACTTCGACAGCTGTGTAATCCTAGCCTCACCTCAGGATACGCACCTGAGTAGTAGCACAGGGCGACTGTAGTCACACTCCACATAGATGGTGCCTCCACTGACCCTGGGTATTACCATACCATTAGTTTGACAAGCCTTATCTGCAAAGCCATGGAGATGGATCATAATGGGACACATAGATGAGGACATAGGGGACCCGCATACTTTGGATACAACCCAGTTTAGCTTGGTCATAGTCAGATCATGCCCTTTACACGTGTTTCACTTTGTAGAATCAGTCACCAAGGCCATTGCTGAGGGTAAACCAGTCCATACAGCCTACCTCAACCCGCAGAGGCCGTCGACACAATACCCCTCGGGTATACTTGATAAACCCGTCATCTTGAATGTAAATCCATACATCGCCATATGGGTTGCAAACGGGCTAGGTCACAGAACACACATGGCCATAGTTGCTGGCGCCATGTCATACTCACAGCCAGTCACAGGTGGTGTCCCATGGGCTCAGACCTGGGTCCACTATTTCCAGCATCTACGTTTACAATGTACACGCACACACACAGGGGTTATGGGTGACAATGTTTGCATCGACTGCAAACCGGATGCCAAGGTCAGACACACATCTGACACAGATATCCTTCAGGAGTGCCTCACAGATGTGGATAAGTGGTACCAGAGACATGTCCTACAGCTAAATGCCAGGAAATGCATAGGCATACCCTTCGGATGAACAAGGTTACCCCGAGCTACCATATAGGTGGCAGTCCACTGAACACGGAGGGGTTACCAGTGATCTGGGGACACGTGTTGTTGTTAACCGCTCGTTAGACACACATGTTGCTAACATAGTTGGGTAGACCTTCCACATTGCCCACATCATCATGAAGGATTCACATCTAGATCAGGAGGTCATTGTCCCCTTGTACTCATCACTCAATAGACCTATGATTGGGTACAATGCCCGTTCAGAATGTATCTGACCCAACACCTGCAGCAGCTGGAAAGGCACCAACAGTTCTTCGACAAACGGATGCAGGGTCTCAGGTATATGTGTTATACTGACCGACTGAAAGGATTCCAGCTGTATACAGTTGCATACCACTTGCCCAGAGGTGACCCGTGCCTGGCATGCACGGCTAGGTCGATCCCAGATCTGATGACTATGCTTCACGTAAATAAGGTAGATCCCTCAGAACCACAAGGGCAGCTGACGTACACCTTGACACTGTCATTAATCGAACGTGTTGTTGGGACGGATTCATCACCCAGACACTCACTATGCTGTGGAACGACATCCCAGTACATGTGAGGGCAAGCACCTCGCTGGCCTTCTGTTAGTATTTACACATGGATGTCTGGATTGATTTATTTCTGTAACCTTCTAAATGAATGTTACATTAGCACATTGTGAATCTTTACATTTCGTTGGTCTATTTTACAGTACTCATATTCATACGGTTTATGTGTATATATTATGGTTCATTCATATTACTAGGTGTCTGCAGTTCTGTTAATATATTGGCACAATCCGTAGGACATATACATGTAGCTTACACAGTCAGACATTTGGAAAACATTTTATGTTGGTTCATGTTTCATATATGTACATATATTTCCATTTTCCGATGAATACTGTACCTTTCGAAGCAATGTCTGTTGTCCTCACTGTGTGGGATGTGTAACCCAAGTAAGGTTTGTTCGCTTGTCTGCCTTTAAGGCATGTAATTAGTACCTAGCACATCTAATGTACCAACCAATTAATGCTTGTAAATGTAGTAGGTTGGACTACATTGTATGTAGTCTGCATAAGTCTGCTTATGAAGCAGACGAAGTGTGCTCCAATAGACTATGGTGACTGCCTTTAATTCTTGGTGTGCTCTGGTTGGTCACTGACGGTCCCTACAGTACCTCGTCTTTGCTTTGGACTTCATCGGCTGGTTGTCTGTGTTTCTTGTATGGGGAATGTCAACTGTAGTCCCTATGTGTATGACTTGTGTAATGCTTTACTACGGCAGTGTAATTCCACCGGGTTTGCATTTATGTGTGCCATCTTAGTCATACGCTTGTCCATCCATGTGAATTGCCTACTATACACTGGTATGGGGCTGTACACATTTCACACCTGCATTTTGCATTCCCGGAGTATGGTGTGCATTATTAGCGGAGAGTGAGGCATGTGCTACGCACACGTCCCTCCCACGGGCGGGACAAAGGATTGCCTGCGAAACAACACCGAGGCCAGATTCTACATACCCAGACTCCCTTGACTGCAACAGTGGACAGTACCCATTACACATCCTTCATGGGTGCTGCAGTGTGATGTGGACGCAGCTGTATGGACCCGATACCCTGGGTATTTCTGTGCATGTGTGCTGCAGTTCATGGACAGCTATCATCAACATTGAACACGCTTGCGTGCCTATGTGTACCTGTGACGTGGTGACGACAATTAGATCACATGAGTAATGCAGGAAGCTAGCAGGCATGCTCTGAACAGAATTTTTGGGTCCTACAATGGACACCGATGTGCATATGTCAAGTTAGATGTTGCTGGACTGTGTCCACCTGCCCAGTGCTTTTCACTGCTGGTGTATGTTCCCAATCGCGGATGTCTGTTTGACTACCCATTCCACATGGTGCTACATAACCGGCTGCGTTAGTACTGTGAACAAATGACATACATCCAAAGATGGTGGTTACCAACTGCTTCATATAAACCTCAGACATCCCAATGGGACATATCCGTCACTATATTTCCAATATAACACCACCAGAACATGTTGCTTACCTATGCATTCATGTAACCATGTTGTCTTCGTGGGTGGGAATGCCATAGTTTACACATCCTACGTGACGTTGTGTGTGTGCCATTAGTATGTGTTCCACAGGTCGCACATCTGTTCCGCTGTACGGTAGCGGGTGCTCCTCAGTCTGTTGCTGGCAGACTGAGTGCTGTGTACGCCGGTGTTGGCACGAGAGTCCGGCTCTGTATGTGGAATGTCAACTGTGGTCCCTATGTGTATTTCCTGTGTCATGCCTTACCGCGGCTATGTCATTTACCCGGGTTTGCAGTTGTGGGTGCCATCCTGGCCATACGGTGTCCATCCATGACAATTGCCTACTGGACACTAGTATAGGGCTGTACACATTCCACACCTACATTTAGCATTCTCCGGAGTATGGTTTGCATTATTAGCGGAGAGTAAGGCAGGTGCTACGCACAAATCCCTCCCACAGGGCGGGTAGAAGGATTGCCTGCGAAACAACACCGAGCACAGAGTCTACATACCCAGAATCCCTTGACCGCAACAATTGCCAGTACCCATTACACATCCGTCATGTGTGCGGAAGTGTGATGTGGATGCAGTTCTATGGACCCGGTACCCTGGGTATTTCTGTGCATCTGTGCTGCATTACATGGAGAGCTATCAGCAACATTAAACACGCTTGCGGTGCATATGTGTACCTGTGACTACAATGAGTTCCGTTAGGTGATTAAATAAGGCGGAAGAGCTGTCTTTAGACAAATTTTTGGGTCCTACAATGGACACCACTGTGCATATGTAAAGTGTAGAGCTTGTCGGACTGTGTCCTTGTGAGCATTGGATTTCACTGATACTGTGTGTTCAGGAATCGCGGATGTCTGTTTGACTACCCATTCCACATGGTGCTACATAACCAGCTGATTTAGTACTGTGAACAATTGACATACATCCAAAGATGCTGGTTAACAACTGCTTCATATAAACCGCAGACATCCCAATGGGACATATCCGTCACTGTATTTCCAATATAACACCACCTGAACATGTTGCTTACCTATGCATTCATTTAACCATGTTGTCTTCATAGGTGGGAATGCCATAGCTTACATATCCTACTTGACGTTGTGTGTGTGCCATTAGTATGTGTTCCACAGGTCGTACATCTGTTCCGCGTTACGGTAGCGGGTGCTCCTCAGTCTGTTGCTGGCAGACTGAGTGCTGTGTACCGGTGTTGGCACGAGTCCGGCTCTGTATGTGGAATGTCAACTGTGGTCCCTATGTGTATTTCCTGCGTCATGCCTTACGCTGCTATGTCATTTACCCGGTTTGCAGTTGTGGGTGCCATCCTGGCCATACGGGTGTCCATCCATGACAATTGCCTACTGGACACTAGTATAGGGCTGTACACATTCCACACCTACATTTAGCATTCTCCGGAGTATGTTTTGCATTATTAGCGGCAGTAAGGCAGGTGCTACGCACATCCCTCCCACAGGGCGGGAGGAAGGATTGCCTGCGAAACAACACCGAGCACAGAGTCTACATACCCAGAATCCCTTGACCGCGACAATTGACAGTACCCATTACACATCCGTCCTGTGTGCGGAAGTGTGATGTGGATGCAGTGCTATGGACCCGGTACCCTGTGTATTTCTGTGCATCTGTGCTGCATTACATGGACAGCTATCAGCAACATTAAACACGTTTGCGGTGCATATGTGTACCTGTGACGTCAATGAGTTCACTTAAGTGTTGAAAGAATGCGGCATTCCTGTCTTTAGACAAATTTTTGGGTCCTACATTGGACACCACTGTGCATATGTAAAGTGTAGAGCTTGTCGGACTGTGTCCTTGTGAGCAGTGGGTTTCACTGATACTGTGTGTTCAGGAATCGCGGATGTCTGTTGGACTACCCATTCCACATGGTGCTACATAACCAGGTGATGTACTACTGTGGACAAATTACATACATCCAACGATGCTGGTTAGCAAATGCTCAATTTAAACCGCAGACGTCCCAATGGGACATATCCGTCACTGTATTTCCACTATAACACCACCAGAACATGTTGCTTACCTATGCATTCATTTAACCATGTTGTCTTCATAGGTGGGAAAGCCATAGTTTACATATCCTACTTGACGTTGTGTGTGTGCCATTAGTATGTGTTCCACAGGTCGCACATCTGTTACGCTGTACGGTAGCGGGTGCTCCTCAGTCTGTTGCTGGCAGATTGAGTGCTGTGTACGCCGGTGTTGGCACGACGGTCCTGCTTTGTATGTGGAATGTCAACTGTAGTCCCTATGTGTATTTCCTGTGTTATGCCTTCCCGCGGCTATGTCATTTACCCGGGTCTGCAGTTGTGGGTGCCATTCTGGCCATACGGGTGTCCATCCATGACAATTGCCTACTGGACAGTAGTATGGGGCTGTACACATTACACACCTACATTTAGCATTCTCCGGAGTATGGTTTGCATTATTAGCGGAGACTGAGGCAGGTGATACGCACATCCTCCCACGGGCGGAGAAAGTATTGCCTGCGAAACGACACCGAGCACAGAGTCTACATACCCAGAATCCCTTGACTGCAACAATTGACAGTACCCATTACACATCCGTCATGTGTGCGGAGGTGTGATGTGGATGCAGTTGTATGGACCCGGTACCCTGGGTATGTCTGTGCATCTGTGCTGCATTACATGGACAGCTATCAGCAACATTAAACACGCTTGCGGTGCATATGTGTACCTGTGTCGACAATGAGTTCAGGTACGCGTTGGAATAACACATTATTCGATTCTTTCCACAATTTTGGGTCCTACAATGGACACCACTGTGCATATGTAAAGTGTAGAGCTTGTCGGACTGTGTCCTTGTGAGCAGTGGGTTTCACTGATGCTGTGTGTTCAGCAATTGTGTATGTGTGCTTGACTACCCATACTGTGTTGTGCTACAGGAACCATGTCTTCCGACACCAGAAACCAATGCTATACATCCAATGTTGCAGGTTAACAACCACTTTCATACCATACCCAGAGGTCACGATTGGGAGGTATTGCCACTTTATTATCGGAACAACACCCCCAGACTGTGTACATCATGGGAACTTTAGGCCAGTCTTACCGGCCATTTCCAATTGTAATTGGCAGACACATGTCAATACATGTATGATAACACATATTGTCATGCAGAAGTTGATCTATGTTATTTGGACATTGGCTTCTGCTTTTGGCATCCGTTGCTGTGAGTGTTGCCAGTTACCATACACATTGCTTGCTCAGAGGCAGACTACACACTACTGCGCAGTACTGTGGTCTCCTTTAAGGACCCTGAGCCAGTGGTCAATGGTACAGCAGCCACTGCATAAATCACATTTGCCATCTACCAGTACCTACAGGACTGCATGAGCCAGTCATTCACTTACCCAACTGTGGTTCACTGTACCAATGCCAAGCATCCAGTGTGGTGTACCCCAGCCATACACAAAATGTACAACACGAGGTGGTGGCTACTACAAGGTGGAGCAGACACCTTGTGAGGTGTGACACCCTTGGTCATCATATGTGTAGACTTACACACTGTCATGAAATAGTCCAGGGCACATTCCACAGATATACCTACATGGACCTGGCTAACAATCATACCACCTTCAGTTGCTATGCTGGACACCTGGGAGCTCAGTCCCACATATGCTCTGACTGGGTTCACATAGAGGTGGGGTTTACTCAACATACACACATTGCCAACATACAGGCTGACAAGTCCAGTGAGGACATCTCCACACCCTCCCCCACACATGAGGAGATGTGTGTACCACTGGTTTGTGGTCACCTAATGTTCTGTGACACACAGGTGGGACATGCTCTCTCCAGGGTAGTGGACATAGCATCGATGAGACCAGCTGGTGACCCCGCTGTGTACTCCACTATCTCGGTTATGAATTAGACCCACAGTTAGGACAGCTATTTCTTTGTAGCCTCACCTCAGGTAGGGTACCCAGGTTGTGTCACATGGCAACTGTAGTCCCACGTCAGAAGGCCAATACCTCCACTGAGGCTGGTTATTACTGTCCCATTACCCTGAGGAGAACTATCTGCAAAGACATGGGGAGGGATCATACTGTGGCTCGTACCTGACTGCATAGGGGACATACTTACTTTGCCTCACACACGCTTTGTCTTGTTCAGGGGCGGTTCATGCCTTTAAAGCATGGTTGACATTTTCAGGACAGTCGCCGAGGCCACTGATGGGGGTGTTGCAGTCCATACAGCCTACCTCAACCTGGCAAAGCCCTTCATCACATTACCCCCCTCGGGTATCGTTGATAAACCCATTGGCTGGGATGTGAACACGCACATCACAGAATGTGTTGTAAACTGTCTATGTGACACAACCCACACGGTCATAGTTGCTGGCAGCATATCAGACCTACTGCCTGTCAGAAGTGGTGTCCCATGGGGCCCTTCCATGTGTGCACTCCTGTCATACACCTACATCTTCATGGTACAGGCACACACAGGGGTGCTATGGGCAACAGTGTTTGTAGATGACTGCAAAACAGGTGCCATAGTGGGACAGACATCTGACACAGATATCCTTCGAAGGGGCCTCCCAGGTATGCATATCTGCTGTCAGGGACATGTCCCACAGCTAAATGCAACGTCATGCAATATCATACCTGTGGAGAAGTACTAGGTCACCCCTGTTCAGCATATAGGTGGCTGTCCACTCAGCACAGGGGTGTTTACCAGGAATCAGGGGACAGTGTTGGACGGTCACCATTCATTCCACACACGTTGCTATCGTGGTTGTGTGGGTCTTCTACATTGCCCACCTGTTGGTGCAGGGATTCACATCTACATCAGGCTAGGTCATTGTTCCCTTGTACCCATTACGTGTTACACCTATGATCTACTACGTTGCCCCATTCAGACTGTATCTGACCATACACCTACAGCAGCTGGGAAGCCCACATAGGTTGATCGTTGTACAGATGCAGGATGACACCATTTTGTGTAATGCTGCCCCACATGTAGGACCCCTGCCACATCATGTCACATACCTGCTGTTTGGTGTTGACCTGTGCCTGACAGACAAGGCCATGTCAACCCATATGTCATGTGTATGCTTCACCTACTGTATCCGCATCCCTCAGAATCACTAGGGCAGGTGACATTTACCTTGTCACGGTCATTCATGGGATGTGTTTGGGTGACACATATATCACCCAGACAATCATTATGCTGTGGATCTACATCACAGTACATGTGAGACAGACATCCTTCCTAGCCTTGTTCGCAGCTATGTTGTCCATTGGATGGAGAATTGCAGGTATAGGCCAGGGATTACATCATTATCACTGCTTGACGGAGATACAGCAATATCATGGGTATTTCATCTGAGGCACAGAAGGTTGGCAAAGTCATCCTAACTATGGTGTAGTATTATGGCTGGGCCTGGGACGATGGCCTACCCTGTACCTATGGCCGTGTGAACCTATATTCATAGTTTGTCACATGTACAATTGTCTATCTACTATAGTCTTTCGCCACTGTATATTTCTGTGGCACATGATTGTCCTCTGTATTACATGCAGGTATGCTGTGTACATTGCACATACGTCACAGTTGATGACAGTGTATCTGTGTCCCTAACACTGTGATACTGAGGACTACCACACATCCTTCACAGCATTACATGCATATGTCCATTCTATTCTTCTTTGGCCTATGGGGGGGGTGTTAAGGCAAACATTACTCAAGTCCCTGTTTGTGCATGCTTCATGTTGGTGTTTGACCAGGCTCCATTGCAGTCATGTGTTGGACAGTAGTGTGTCTGTGTGTTTGCCATGTGTTGTTATTGCCAGTACATCTGTGGGAGGTGTAGTTGGCACATGTTCCTCTTTGCAGGGACACCCATCCTGGTGTTTGTGTCATGCATCTGCACTTGGCACGTGCCATATGTCCTGTACTATTCCCACAGTCGTATGCCTTCATGCACTACTACTGCATGTTACTGGCTGTGTGTATGTGGTACACATGGACATTGTGATGTTTGTCTTGACCTATTCCAATGCTAGAACGTAAACATCTGTCAATTAAGTCTTTTAAATCAAACTGTAACACTCATTCGTATTTTCAACATGACACTCATTAACACAGGAAGCTGGGATTAATAACATTTTATTAGTGTGCAGCAGGAGGCAAAGGAGTATGCAGTCAAAGTTTAGACATTTGTTCAACTCTATACATGTTACATCTGTATGAGCATTCTGTATACTATCATCCTTTGCACACATTAATGATGTTGTCAGTCACAAGGCATTTACATTGCTAGAGTACAGAACATTGTATTCCTACAACAGTGCTCAGGTAATGCTTATTACATGTTTTCCCATGAGGATAGCCCAACCTTGCAAGCCACATATTCAGTTAGACTGTACTTTGGTAAGTTCTGCTCTGACACGGTTCCAACACTGTTCATATTCAGTCCTCACTCCGTGTCCTACTAGGTTCCTGTGTCTCTCTGCTGAGCAGCTGTACTCTGTGTTACAGCTCACAAGCCTATCCTCCTCAGTAGAGGGATGACAGATATACCTGTACATACATGTATTATTCTCTAACCGAGCAGATGACTAATGCTGACTGACATACACCTGCTGCACTGGTTACTGCTAGGGTTAGGGTTCAATCACACTGCAGCTACACTACAAGCAATTACATGCATGAGAAGCTGTACTGCTATATTGTCAGGTAGAATAATATGCATTATACACTATTAGCTTCTAAATTTGCACGTCATATTATGTTTAAATATGTATTTTGCTAACATTCTCCCTCCTTTGATTGCTTCTACTCTATCCAGAGACATATACAACATTATTTCATTCCTGGCGTCTTCCTCTGTGGAACGTTTAACTAGGCAAGTAATTTGATGTACATTGCAAGTAGGATTGCATTTTCTATTGACAAATACCACTACAGGTCTTGATACATAGTCTCGGTTACAGGTATGTTGCCAGAGTCCCTGACTAATACTTACATGCACAGTATCCCGCACTAGACACATGCTCCCAATATGAGCAGAACAACACAAATGGCAATCATGATATTCAGTATGACTGACCCCATCCACCCAATGGTTTGTGGAAATGGTTCGGCAGTGGGTTTGGGCCTGGTTCCGCCATGGATGACACCTGCTATATTACCTGTAGGTGGCCGTTGCTTTTGGTCTCTTCATGTGGTAGTTGGACACAGCGATCTTCTTCAGTAAGCGCGCACGTACCAATTCTCACCGCCACGGTGCAGTCGCGCACTATTACATTTTGTGACACAACAGTTCTCATTGCATCCAGTTCATCAGTCACATGTTCAGGAGCGTGAAGTCACATTCATCCTTCCTCCGACAGTTTTGATAACTTCCTCTGTTCCCTGATTGATTTCACTACTCCAGAACCTGGGGGTGTTCCAGCCCATGTTGTGACGCTGTCACTGAAGTCCATATGAATCGGTATTCCTTTATCTCTTGCAGAGGACTGACATGTCAGAACAGCTTCCATTTCACCCACTGGCTTAGTAGGTGTCTCGACTGTGTTCCCAGTTCTTTGAGCTATATGTGTTATAGTTCGTTTCGCACCCACAGGCAATTGTACAGTATGTCATGTGACTGGAGCCAGATAACCCAAATAACAACTGCGGACCAATTCCCAGGTAACCATTGCTATGCTTATTTCCCACAAACAACATTACTATATTCTACTTTATTACTGATGCGGGTTACCTCTGCATGTAACAAATTCCTGTCTCGAACAGAGGACTGTTTTACAATTCAGGATGTTTCTGCACATCCTTCAACATTGTTCTCATGATGTTTCAATACAAATTAGGAATGGTGCTACAAGTAGTACTGTGATCTTTGGCTGTTATATGACATTGTAAGACACAGTTATGTTACAAATACTCCCACCAACTGAAACTGTACCATGTTTATGATAACATACAATTCTTTTTGTGTAACAGGTAAGTACATTGCCACGTTGTCCTGTGATCTCACAGAACCTGTATCAAAGTGTAGATATTCACAAGTCTCAATCTATCCCCAGGGGACAACATGCATCGGAAGTCCTCCATATGATGTAGGTATGGCAGTACAAACACAGCAATTTAATGTGTTCCTAGTCTCTATATGCACACGCATCATGCCTAGGTATCTGTTGAAGTGTGGAAGACACTCTGTGGCCAGTTCATCACGTATCAGTATTTGTATCCGTGTAGTTATATGCAGGTAAGGTCCCGGAAATTGTAACGTAAACACAAACATGGTTAATAGGTGTATAATCATTAGGACAGCAAACATAAATGTCTTTGGGGTTGCTTTGTATTGTTATACAGTCTTAGCGGGTGATTCGGCTCTTTGGTATATCAGCTACAAGATGTCAATCAGACTTGATATCCTTTACCAGTTTGAGAAATGTGAGGTGGACCCAGGACGACCTCTCTGCAAACTTTACTGCGGTAGGCGTTGCCAACAGTACCGGTACAGACATTCGCACTGTCCACTTGGCAATAATGTTCTTTGGATAACAGTGACATACACACAGGATACTGGTGTCAGCTATGCTTCCGTCTTCGTTTGCTCTTATCTGTAACAGACTTTAACTGAAGAACACTGTTACTAGTTAACAATCCTCTCATGTCACCTACTACTGAGTCATCGACCTCCGGCTCTGCAGGCATGACAGCTTTCCACTCTGGCACATGATATGCCATTCCACATACTACTTCGAAGTGGGTGCAGCACTTTACATTTGGAACTGTTGTCATGCTCAGCAATGCTAGAGGTAGACAGCTCATGTAACTCGTCTGGATGTCACCCACCAAACTCCTCTACTTATTTCTCGGGATCCCATTCTACAGCGGCAGCAGTCGTGCTGAGTGTGGGTTGTACATGCAATTGACATTCATGGTATCTGATGTAATCCCCCAGGTAGCGTGATTGTCTGGTTAACTACATGTGTTCTATTGTCACTGTAGCTTCTTTACAGCATGCCAGATCTAGGGATACTTAATTTTACTGGCACCTTTGCCACTGCTGCTGCATCCGGATTACTGGTTGGGAATGCTTCTACCCATTTTGATTATATATATGTGTAATCGCTAAACAGTATTTGTTCCCTTCACATTTATGCAGATGTATGAATTCCATACAAATAGTGCGGAACGGTTAGGGTGGTGTGGGTAAACTCACTCGCTTCGGTTTAAATACTCCCTGTGCATGATATCTACGGCAAACGTGACACGCTGCTCATGAGGTTTGTATGTGGTTCGTAATTCCGTATGTTAGGGGTATTCTGTTAACCAAATGTACCATCCCCCCTGTTGAGACATGTCTCTACCCATGGCTCCACAAAGCCGCATATCTGAATATATTAGACGTTAATATTGGCTTTATCACTGTGGATATGTGCAGTCCGTGTTCAAGGATTGCTCCTCGTCATAACCACGCCGGCTTTTCTGCTTTCGTAGTTGCTGTTTGCATTGTTTGTACAGTTTCTACATCTAAACAGTCTGAGGTTTGTCATTCCTCATTCACACAGACACTTTCCAACTGTGACGCTGCTTGTTTTGCAGGTGCATGAGCTCATGCCTCAACTTTCCTACTGTTATCCTGTTGCTTTCTATGCCCTGCACATTTACAATTACCTACTTCAGTGGGTAACTGCATGTAGTCTAATGCATTCAGGTTCGTATGCGCATGATTAATCGATTTACGGTGGATGTTATCATTTCCCTATTCTTCCACTGCTGCTCATAAACATGCACTGCACAGACAACAGAATGACTATTGGGACATATGTCCACACATCATTTTTCCGCTACAGTACAAGCACGTGTTAAAGCTATCTATTCTGCTGCTTGAGCAGACACGTTATGCTGCAGGGTTTGGCCGTCTACAATGTCATTATCAATAACTACTGCATAAACTACTTCATTCATTCCTGTAGGACTCTGTCTACATGATCCGTACACATTAACTGTCACCTCTGCATCATCTAAGGGTATACCAGTGTTATCATGTCTGTGTGTAGTTATTTAATCCATATCGTATAGGCAACTGTGTGGTGTGCCATACACAGGTGTCAGAGGTGACGTTGATAGGTTTCATGTTGTACAACGTTCAATCACCATGTGAGGTTGACTCAGTGGTATGGTCAGACATGACAAATGTCTAGCACGAGTCAGGAATTCTATCTTCTCTTGCAGCAGATTGATCGCAACTGCATGACACATTCTCACAGTGAGAGGGTGGTGTAGTAACATTACGGCCGGGGCCTGTACTGCCATGGGTGCTACAACAACTGCCTGTACACAATGTGGCACTGACCATGCCACAGTGTCCAACTGCAATGAGTAGTCAGCTATTTAGCGTTGCTTACTTCCCTGCTGTTGCATCAAGACTGACGTCATATATCTCCGCTTACAATCTACGGTCTGACAACATGTGTTATGATTATTCACGAGACCTACTACAGCTGTTGAGGCTATCAATCGTTCTAGTCTGCATAACACTGTTTCTGCTACTGTAATCCTATGTGTTGTGCTGCCATAAGTGTATTAAAGGTTAAGGCAAACAATACAGCGGATTCCACAGCATTGTTTGGTATCCAGATTTAACATGTGTTAGTCGGGCCAGACACGACATCATTCCCTTCTTGTTAGTTGGCTTGGGTGCTTATTATATTGCTACCTTCCTATCGTCATGTGATGTTCTACCCTACTTGGTAATTGCCCTGTATTCTCTGTAGTTGCAATTTATGCTTGCTTACTTTATGTCCCTGTTCTGCTGATAATCTCATTAATGCTATTGTATCTTCCTTACATTGCTGCTGGGTAGGGGCCAAGCAAAATATCATCCAATTAAAGTGGAGCTTGACTGGCGCAGGGTGGAGTTGACACCAGAATGTATCTGGCCATCCCCTGTAAGAATATCGTTGTACTTTCACACTAGCCCCGATAGCCGGGTATGGCTGTATCTGTCACCCTGACTGTACAAGCAAAGCAATACGGACTATGTGGATGTATAGGTATTGCAAAGTAAGCATAGCTTATATGTACCACGGTAAGATACTTCTGTGGCATGTTCATAGCATTGAATATAGTGTGTGGGTCTGGCACCAACGCTACCCTACGTATTCTTACATGATTTACAGCTTATACATACTGTACCATCCGCCATTCCCCTTTTGGTTTCAGATCAGGAGATACAGGGGTATTGCATGGTGAATAGCGATTACTTTGTGGATGGGGAATTCCCTCTATGACTTTGCAGATATCTTCTGGTGTCCACGGTCTATACGCTTCCGGGGTTGGGGCCTGGCCTTCCTGTCCTGCATGATGGTTCGGTACTTCAATTAATTGACAGATATCCTCACTCTGTTTTAGTACTGTGTTCTTACCTGGGTGTCCCTAAGTAAGTTACGGGTTAGGGATGTGGTTTCAATAGCTTCTATTACATTTGTTCGTTGTGCTACCTCTGTTGCCACAGGATAACGTGTGGGGACTAGCCTGCCCTCCCGCTTAATATCCTGCATGTGGTATCTGCGGTGGTAGGGTGTTGTGGGGGGGGGGGCGATCGGTACTACTGTATTATGATCTTCTCTGTGTATGTATGATGCTTAGCCATTTGTAGTGTTCTATTCCCTTCGGTACACTACCTCAGTCCACCGATGTGCATGACGGATACCCAATTGTCGCTGTTTTGTCGCCTGCACATCTTAGGGCTGCCACCTTTTCCAATGCACAATGTGGGACATTAGTGTTCAGAACGTGTTATTTGCCTGGAAAATGCATACCCACGGCCAGTACATACGACAGGTATTCACGTTTTGCCAGGAGAGCGAACAATTGTTGTAGCATTTCAGTTGCTTATTCTGTTTATTATTATATTTTGCTGTTCCACATACAAATTTACTGTTTTATGCTACCATTTTGATATATATCTGGGAAATGTTTGTCCTGAGATATCAGGACATTTGACATTTGTTCGGTTTATTTACAGGACACGGCTGGCCAGAGAGGGCATATCCCTCTCAGGGTGGAACAGGTGTTTACCTTGGAACATATGCATCAAATTTTCAGGGATTACAATGTTTCAGTAACGTTATGTTGCCTAATATACCATCAATGTCATATTTATTAGCCCATTTTGCTGCGTAACTCACATTATGTGCTCTCTGCGATTGCATATTCTTCACGTCACCCGTCAAACGCGGATCACATGATCTGTTGCTTCAATAATCTCCCATATCCTCTACGACTGCTACGTCCCCTTCTGTCATAACACGTGTGTCTCCTTCCCTGTATCCACTGTAGTGTCTATAATCACTATTTACTCTGCTGTGTGTTCCCCTGACCTATGTTCAGATTTAACAGTATGTGGGTAGGTCTTCGACCCGATATCACTACTGTTAACAGAAACACAATGTAGTCTGGTCCCTGATCTACAATAGACACAAAAGGGCAGACACTCCTTACCTGGGCCTCCTGTTTAAGGCTGCACGTTTTCTTCTTGGGATCCAGTTTTCCGCTTTTCAGCCACAGATCAGACAGTAAACAGCCTCTTTACACACAACAATTCAGTCGGAGGTCTTTTCATTCAAGAAGAACCATTTCTGCATATTCTCCAGCGTACATGTCTAACCAGCCATGCACTCAGACCTGTAGCTTACCAAGGGAATTCCGGATTACAAGGATCACAATGTGAAATAAGTTGTTACAACCAGACTGTAGTTATCAGTAGGCTTTTCTAAGTGACAGCCGATAACACAGGAGGCTCGGGTTCAGAACGTTTTAGTAGTGTACACAGGCAGGCTAAATAATATACAGTCCAAGTATGAGAGTTTTGTCTGACTCTATACAGTAAGCAGTTTCTTTATATAGTGTTTACAATCAGCTTTTGCCCACCTTACTGGCGTGGTCGGTCACAGGGCATTTCCATCACTATGGTCCGCAATAGTCTATACATGCGTGGGTGCTGGGGTCGTGCTCTTAAATTGTTTTCTCATGGGAATAACACAGCCTTGCAAGGCACCTTGTACATTACAGTATCCTTTTGTGATTGTAGCTGTTTCAAGGACCCTAGACTGTTACGATACAGTGGACAGTTAATTTCTTAATACGTTGCTTTGTCTCTCTGGTAGGGAGTTGTACTGCTATCTTCGATAGAGCTCACAAGGCCATCCTCCTCTGGGGAAGGAGTGCTGTTATGCATGTACATACATTTATTGTTCTGTAACCCAGCAAATAATTAATGATGACAGACATGAGCCTGCTGTACTGCTTACTGCCAGGTTCAGGATTCCATCACAGTACAGCTTAGCTTCACCAATTACATGCAGGCTTAGTTCTACTGCCATATTGTACGGTACAATTCAATACATTATATAGTATTTGGAGTGTCAACTGGAACATTATATGTGTTTCTATATATTTTGAACAACATCCATCCGGCCATATGCATGTTGTTCCGTCCTTTACCTTGACCGTGTGTATTTGTCCGTCCAGCTACGCTAATCTCCACATGTGATGTCCCAGTTTCCCCTTCTTTGCCTGTAGCACCCTGTTAGGACGTCCTGTTTGTTAGGCACCTGTTCCGCTATATGTGATCGACTTCACAGCAAAGATAATCATCGATGCGGTGGTCCAACGACCCGACTTGTCCACATGTGTACAGTTATGTGCACCGTGTCGTATGCAAACCTAGATGGTTGGTACATACTACATGCCGGATGTACACATTCTGCTGACACATTCACATGCAGCCATTTACATATCTGTACCTGCGGTGGGTTGGGGACATGTGGGTGCGTATTTGCCAGCGTGGCATTGCCTAACACAAACATCTTACCACAGTTCAGGTATGCACATTGTGTGTGGTTGTATAGCTGCACACGGATGCTAGCAGGTTTGGGTGCAGGGGTATACATGGGTGTGACTGACATGTACAATGAGGCTATTGTGTAGTACATCCGAATGCATGGGTTCTGCTTCTGGATATTACACTTCATCATACACCATCCAGTGTATGCAACAGAGACGTTGCTGGGTCTGGGATATGTTGCTATGCACATGTTTGCCTGTGTTTGAGGTATCTTGCTTCCTTACTGTTGTTATGTCAGCACAGCTACCCGGCTATGTACTGTCACTACTGCTTGTGACCATTATGGTTGGCACCTTTTCCAATGCCCATAGTGGGGCATGTTATGTGGGCACTTCGAAATTTGCAGGACTACACATACTCAGGGCTAGTGCAGTTGACAGAACTTCACTTGTTTGCCATACTATGAGCTTATTCTGTAAGCGTTTGGGTTCCTTATTTATTTTCTTATGCCATGTCTGTGTTCCATATCATAATGTATATGTTTTATGCTACTATTTACATGTATATTGCGGGAATTTGCGTGGCAGGGGATCGGAGGACATTTTCCATTTTTACGATTGTTGCAGGGACACGACTGTCCAATCAGGGACTGTCCATGGCACATTGGGACAGCAGGTAACCCTGGTGACCATGCCCATGTCGCTACTGGGGTTTCCACCTTTTCCATTTTCCGATCTGGGATATTTCCGGGACTCACATCTGACTTTACAGGCCGACACATACAAACGGTCACTATATAGCATGGAAATTCACTTGCTTGCCTAAATAATATGCTTATTATTGTGGCAATTTCCTTGCTTATTCTGTTTTTTGTGTCATTTAGGTATTTCTGTTACAGAAATAACCAATTCATGCTACCATTACATTAAATACGGGATATCATTGTGTCCTACAATCGTGGCACGTCAGCCATTTCTAATACGTTTTTGGGACACAACTGTCCATGGGTGACTGGCCCAACCAAAGTGGGACAGGTGGTGACCTTAGTCGCTGCTCCTATGTCCGTGCGGCCCGCTGTCATGCCGCTGTACTCCTTCTCTGAGTGTAAACACTGACAGTGCATTGCGGGACGCGGTCTTATCGTATCCTTTACTGCTTTGACGGGTACACTTATGACCTCGTGGCTGCTATTTCCGTCTCCATTAATTTGGGACGAGGACTATGTTGCATACTGTACATGCGTTTCATTCTGCACAGGACCTGGCTGCTGCCATTACTATTGTGGGCGGACCATGGCTGTCAGCACATTAGGTTGCTCACCTCATGCTGGCTTAGACACGCCTCCAGACGCATCCTACCTGGGCTCGCTCACGTACACTACGCACGTGTCTGTGATTCCGGTGCACTCTCATTAATATGTATATGGCGCTACTGCGCCGGATATTCCATGCACCGCCGGCGCAGGCCTTACGCCGGCCTTGCGCCGAGCTTCATGAATCCCGGGGTCTATTTTACATTTGGTATGTTTTTATTCATTACATAGTACTCATCATAAATTAGTATTTCTGGTATATTTATATGTGAATGGAGTAGTAACTAAAATAAATAAATGCAGTTAAGTACTTGTGGAAGCGTAACATGACTTCAGGTTCATTAAAATTTAAATAAATCATTTTGAAAACACAACATATTTCCTGAAGTTGTCAGTGTAAAAGAATGATGACATTAAATTCAAATAGGTACTTATAGTAAAAGCTTTGCCTTTAGCTTAATAAAACAAATGTGACAAACATTACTGTCCTAGATGCACATAAGAAATCTGCAATAAAGTCAAAGCAAAGCTAATGTGATTTTTTCCACAGTCTGAAATGTATTGACATTTGCAGAAAACACAACAAAACATTCATGTATACATCATATCACCAAACTAGAGCACACTACTATGTACAAACAATAAAAAAGATTGTGCATTGGAGATGGGAAATACTTTGCACAGCTGTTCCTATTGAATGGCTGGGATTACACTGTACACTCCATTACAGACTGTAGACTATTTCTGAGGGCATATCACAAAGGAGAAAAGCACATGCTTGGTTTTGATGGAAAATTACAAATTTATCTCAGTGGTACTGCATCCTTAATAGCCAGTATACTTGATTTGTAGTTGTGTGGGGACACACAGCCCTGTAATGTCAGATGTGGGGGGACACTACCTTTTTTATATTTTCATACAACATTAGCTATCTATTGTCTATTTCATGGATTGATTTCCAGTATGTTCTTTGTTTCATCATAAAGTAGTGCATCTGGTACCTTGATATGAGTATGGAGTAGGAGCTACAAGAAATAAGTATAGTTTGGGGTCAGTCATTTTAACCTGCATAGTGAGGTAACACAAACAATTCTTAATGGTATGTTACTTGTGTCTCACACAGCTATTTGTTTATCATCTAAACATCAATTTTTCACAGTTACAGTATATGATCAATCAAGTGAGGCGTATTACACTTAGGTTCATAGGTAGGTACTAAGCTATTGACCCTAGGGCCTATACAAGCCCAGCCAAAAAGGTACCCTAGCTTTTGCCACCCAAGAAAATTATTTTCCTGTGAAACTGTCGAGCAGAGCCACAGAAGTGATCTCCGAGGTTGAATTTCCTATTTCCCATCCAATCATCAAGATTTTTTTGAAGAGTGCTAATGAGGAGCTTTGTTTGATATAGACAGGTAGTTTATTCCAGAGTATGGGAAGTCTCTGGGACAGGAATCTATCCCTCTGGCATGTTCTGTTTATTGTGGTGATAAGGTTTAGGTCCCTAGAGGATGTAGCTCAGAGGAATTGGGATTTCTTTAAGTGGAGCATGTCCAAAAGCTCTGGGTTTGACATAGCTGTGTATGCTAGGAAGAGATCACCTCTGAGTAGGCAATATGCAATGGAGTAAAGCTGGAGTTTTTAAGACGGTCTGCATAGGGCATCTGTTTGAGACCGGTAATCCTCTTTGTGAGGTATTTCTGTGGCTTTTCCAGTTGTTGTAGATGTCTTGTGAGGTATATACCAAAAGGGGCATTGTACTCTATAATGGGTCTAATGGTAATGAGTGATGAGTAGAGGGGAACAATGACCTTTTTTTTCTGGATGAGAAATATTTTGTGATGAGGTGTGCCGCATAGATGGATTTCCTGACTAATGTGACAATGTGATCATCAAAGGAGAGACTACTGTCCACCTGTGTCCCAAGGTCTCTTATCACGCTTTCAGTGTTAAGTATACTACCGCTATGTTGTAGTTCATGGGAACAGAGTTTTAACCAAAGGGGATGACAATGCACTTTTAGGCACTGAGCTTGAGGCCATGGCTTTAACACCAGGCATCTGTCTCAGTGAGGCCCTTTTGTAGGATGTCCACATAGTTAGGAGTTTCAATTATGGCTCCTAGTTTGCAGTCATCTGCAAACTTCATTAGCCAAAGAACGTCTGTGTTAGCCTGTACTTCAGAGAAGTAGATACCAAACAGGAGAGGACCCAGGACTGAACCTTGGACACTCCAGTTGTCACTGGTCTGAAGTCGGATTTGGAGTCTGCTACTTTCACAGTGTGGGTTCTGTCAGTGAGACAGTTGGCAACCCATCTTGTGACATAGGGGTTTATACCTAGTTTAGTGAGTTTATGTATAATTCCAGAGTGGGGGATGGTGTTGAAAGCCGTGGCAAGATCTAGATAGGCTGTGTGAACCACCTTACCCTCGTCTAAGGCTCTGGTGACTGCTTCAAAGAAGTCTATCAGGTTTAGGAGACATGATCTACCTTTTACAAACCCAAACTGGGTGGGGTCCAGAGTTTGGAGATTACCAATGTCTTTTTTTATAAGTTCCATGATGATACATTCCATGGCCTTACAGATCAGGCTCGTCAGGCTAATGGGGCTGTAGTTCCCGGTGTCCGTGGGAACTCCCACCTTGTGAAGTGGGATAACCACCACTATGCGCAATTCAGTGGGCACAAAGCCTGAGGTGAGGCTATTAATGAACATAACTGATATCAAACCCACAGGCAACCTTATGTCCAGTAAGCCAAACCAACAAAAACTTCTTTCCTTAACGCAATTTATTTAAGTTAATAAACAAGCATTTTCGCCGTGACTCCTGTCACAGCTTCATCAGAGACAATCAGAACAGTTAAAAAACGCTAGTATTTATAGTTAAAAGCAGGAAGTGACTCAAACAACATCATTTCCTAATAAACCAATTTAAATTCTCAAAGATGCATAAACAGGAGAAGTGGTAAGTATCTTCAAAAACAAAAAATCATTGCCAATAGTTATGTCATCAATTGTAAACATAAACTAAAGGTATATATAATTTAATAAATGTATAAAATGTTAAGTTATGTATAATAAACCCAAAATTAAAAATTTATTTTAACAAGTATATTTTATAAGACATATCTATATATAACTAAATATATCAGCAAATATATATGTAAAATTTCAACGTACTAGTACCTAATAAAAAATTAATAAATTAACAACTTTTAAAAAGAATGTCTGTTAATCCTGATTTTTTAGTGCTGTATTTTTTAATAATAATAAGTGGGTATTTTATTACCTCAGGTAGCTCCTAAATTTGAGGACTGATGAAATATTGCAGTTTTCATTCAGGCCAGGAAGCCTGAATGCGTCAAGTTTTAACTGCCATTCAAGTTCATGATTTTCAAGAATTAATGAAAAGGGGCCACCTCTAATACTAGATGCTACATGATCAATACCCATAAAGCAAAAATTATGACCTGGGTTGGAACCAACATGTTTAGCTAATGCATTTTCTATTCTTTTGTTTCTTATTGCATATACATGTTGGTAGATTTGTTCTCTTAACTTACGATCAGTCTTACCTATGTAGAAGGCTGAACAACAATTACATAAAGCTACATAGATAACTGATTTGGTTTCACAAGTAATCTTATATTGTATCTGATATTGTTTATTTCTAATTGAAAATGCATTTCCTGTTTTTATTAGTTTGCACCAATTGCAAGAACCACATTTAAACGTCCCTTTCTGTCTATAAAAAGAGCTCAATGGTCGCTTACTTTGAAGCAGTTCCTTAAGGTTATTGCCGCTTTTGTAAATGACAAAGGGTCGGGGTCCCAACTTGTCCAATAACAAGGGGGTACTAGCTAAAAGGTGCCAGTTTTTTAAAATAATGGACCATATTGCCTTAGAGTTCAAACAGTAACTAGTGATGAAACTCAAAGAAAAATTATTTTCTGATCCTTTATCAGTGACTGGGGGTTCAATGGGATCAAGGGCATGTCCAGAATTAATTTGACCCAAATTTAACTGGTTCAATAAGGGCCTATAAATTCCTTCAACTCTTTTTTGGTCAACCTCTTTTATTAATTCTTCTAAAAGGATTGACGGGTATCCGCAATTAGTGAATAACTCATTTAAAAAGAGGCATTCCTGACGGAAATCATCCAAAGAACTACACATCCTTCCTGCTCTAACTAGTTGGCCCTTAACAATGGACCTCTTTTGCTTAGTAGGATGGAAACTAGTATAGTGCAGGAAGGAGTTACAGTATGTGGGTTTTCTGAAAATCGTTGACAAAAAAACTTCTTTATCAAAATCCTTAATGAGTTTCACATCTAAGTAATCAATTTCAATGTTTGAAAACTTATGTGTGAATTTGAAAAATTCTGTAGTAGTGTTAAGTTCATTAACAAAGTTTTTTGCTTCCTCATCTCCTCCTTTAAAAAGGATGAAGATGTCGTCCAAGAATCTAGTATAATAGTTGACAAAATTCATCAAAAGCAAATTGGTCATGAGATAATGTTTTTCCCAATAAGCTACAAATAGGTTAGCTACGCTCGCCCCAAGATTAATCGACAACATCTTGTCAAAATATTTAAAACTAATTCCATGTATCTGTAAGGATTCGTGGACTTTTTTGACTAATATTAATGACATCCCTTTTGATGCTACTTTAAATTTTTTGACTATAGATGTTGTTGATTTGTACACATCCATTCCTCATAAAGAAGCAGTAGAATGGATTGGACTTCTTCTTATGGATCTAGGGGCGCCACAGACTGAAATTGATACTGTGACGGAACTTCTTGATATAGTTCTTTCCTCAAATTTTTTTATGTTCGACCAAGAATTCTATCTACAAAAACAGGGAATAGCTATGGGCTCGCCCTGTGGGGCGAGCGTAGCTAACCTATTTGTAGCTTATTGGGAAAAACATTATCTCATGACCAATTTGCTTTTGATGAATTTTGTCAACTATTATACTAGATTCTTGGACGACATCTTCATCCTTTTTAAAGGAGGAGATGAGGAAGCAAAAAACTTTGTTAATGAACTTAACACTACTACAGAATTTCTCAAATTCACACATAAGTTTTCAAACATTGAAATTGATTACTTAGATGTGAAACTCATTAAGGATTTTGATAAAGAAGTTTTTTTTGTCAACGATTTTCAGAAAACCCACATACTGTAACTCCTTCCTGCACTATACTAGTTTCCATCCTACTAAGCAAAAGAGGTCCATTGTTAAGGGCCAACTAGTAAGAGCAGGAAGGATGTGTAGTTCTTTGGATGATTTCCGTCAGGAATGCCTCTTTTTAAATGAGTTATTCACTAATCGTGGATACCCGTCAATCCTTTTAGAAGAATTAATAAAAGAGGTTGACCAAAAAAGAGTTGAAAGAATTTATAGGCCCTTATTGAACCAGTTAAATTTGGGTCAAATTAATTCTGGACATGCCCTTGATCCCATTGAACCCCCAGTCACTGATAAAGGATCAGAAAATAATTTTTCTTTGAGTTTCATCACTAGTTACTGTTTGAACTCTAAGGCAATATGGTCCATTATTTTAAAAAACTGGCACCTTTTAGCTAGTACCCCCTTGTTATTGGACAAGTTGGGACCCCGACCCTTTGTCATTTACAAAAGAGGCAGTAACCTTAAGGAACTGCTTCAAAGTAAGCGACCATTGAGCTCTTTTTATAGACAGAAAGGGACGTTTAAATGTGGTTCTTGCAATTGGTGCAAACTAATAAAAACAGGAAATGCATTTTCAATTAGAAATAAAAAATATCAGATACAATATAAGATTACTTGTGAAACCAAATCAGTTATCTATGTAGCTTTATGTAATTGTTGTTCAGCCTTCTACATAGGTAAGACTTATCGTAAGTTAAGAGAACAAATCTACCAACATGTATATGCAATAAAAAACAAAAGAATAGAAAATGCATTAGCTAAACATGTTGGTTCCAACCCAGGTCATAATTTTTGCTTTATGGGTATTGATCATGTAGCATCTAGTATTAGAGGTGGCCCCTTTTCATTAATTCTTGAAAATCATGAACTTGAATGGCAGTTAAAACTTGACGCATTCAGGCTTCCTGGCCTGAATGAAAACTGCAATATTTCATCAGTCCTCAAATTTAGGAGCTACCTGAAGTAATAAAATACCCACTTATTATTATTAAAAAATATAGTACTAAAAAATCAGCATTAACAAACATTCTTTTTAAAAGTTGTTAATTTATTAATTTATTGATTTTTTATTAGGTACTAGTACGTTGAAATTTTACATATATATTTGTTGATATATTTAGTTATATATAGATATGTCTTATAAAATATACTTGTTAAAATAAATTTTTAATTTTGGGTTTATTATACATAACTTAACATTTTATACATTTATTAAATTATATATACATTTAGTTTATGTTTACAATTGATGACATAACTATTGGCAATGATTTTTTGTTTTTGAAGATACTTACCACTTCTCCTGTTTATGCATCTTTGAGAATTTAAATTGGTTTATTAGGAAATGATGTTGTTTGAGTCACTTTCTGCTTTTAACTATAAATACTAGCGTTTTTTAACTGTTCTGATTGTCTCTGATGAAGCTGTGACAGGAGTCACGGCGAAAACGCTTGTTTATTAACTTAAATAAATTGCGTTAAGGAAAGAAGTTTTTGTTGGTTTGGCTTACTGGACATAAGGTTGCCTGTGGGTTTGATATCAGTTGTTTTCGTCTTTTTATACCAGCTATTAATGAACATGGTACTTAGGTGGGGTGCCAGTTCATTCTATAGTTCATGTAGAACGCAGCCTGGGATGTTGTCTGGTCCCATGGATGCTGTGTTCTTGGCTTTGGAGAGTGTGGTTTTTACATGTGCAGCTGTGATTACAGGAACTTTGCGTTCTTCTGGTATAGAGATGGGCCCTTTAGGGGGTGAGAGGGGGGAAAAGTTAGCACTGAACCTATCTGCCAGGATGTTGGCAATATCAGTTGCGTCTGCATATTTAGTGCTGTTGTGCTGTAACTCAGAGCAGATTTGAGTGTTGCCATTGAGATTCTTAACATAGCTATAGAATGTTTTGTGGTTGTCTTTAGAATCAGTGGCAATTTTGTTTTCATAACTAGCTTTGGAGGATTTTATCAGGGATCACAGCTTCTTACTGAGGCTGACCAGGGAGCTCCTCCACTCATGGGATTTTACTCTCTTTTGCAACAGTTTCTTTCTTCTGTTGTACAATTTGTTTATGGCAGGGGACCACCAGACTTGCTTCCTTTTTTTTGGAGGATAGCGTCTTGGTTCTGTTTGGGAAAGCATGATCCATGCACTCGTGTAAGTGCTTGTAAAGTGCAATTGTGTAGGATTCAGTAGTCGTAATTGTATTGTCCATCTGCATGGGTGTCATGAAGTTCACCACTTCTGTCTTAAGAAGCATGAAGTTGGCACTGAAGACATTTTTTACCATGGTTTCCTTAATGGGGGGAGGGGTCAGGATGTGGATATCTAGGGTGATTAGCTTATGGTCAGGTCGGACCAATGAGGTGTTGACTTCACGTGTGGAACACCGGTCACTCATGTTGGTAATGACTAGATCTAGGATATTGTTGCCCCTGGTAGGGGTGTGGATAAGTTGATCTAGGGCATTGGAGTTTATGAATTCCAGAAAGCGTAGAGTGAAGGAGTTGGCACATGAATAGTTTTCCCAGTTAATGGTGGGGTAGCTGAAATCGCCCATTATAAGGGTGTTTGGTTGAACCCTAATATTTTCCACTACATCAAGAAAAGAGGAGAGGTAATCCTGGGGCATGGTGGCGGATCTGTAGCAAGCTACAATTTGGATTGCAGTTTTGCCCAGAGTTAGTTGCACTTGAATAACCTCGGATGCATTATGCTGAGCAACTAGCCTGGAGGTGTGGATATCCTTAATGAATATGGACACACCTCCGCCTTTAGTGTTCCTGTCCAGGTTATATGGCCGAAAAGTGTGGTATGAGTTATAGCCTAGTAGTGCAGGGGTGCTCTCTGGAGCCTTGAACCAGGTCTCAGTCACTGCACAGATATCAATGTTCTCCATTTTAAGGCGTGCCTCGAGTGAGTACATTTTGAGATTTAGACTTCTAGCATTGAGTAGCATTACCCTCAGTTTTTGCATGCCTGTTCCTGTTACGGTGGTGAATTTGCCATTTGAACTTTGCCTAAAAATGGCACTATAGGGGCGACAAGAACCTTAGCCAGTATCCGGAATCCCAGGGGTGACAGGTGCAGGCCATCTCTGCCAAAGCATCGTGGTCTGTCGATCATGTAATCCCAGGCAGAAAGATACTGGATCCCTTTAGAATGACACCAGAAGCTTAGCCAATTGAAGTCAATCATTTTGTCCTTGTACTGTGGTATAATTCTGGGTGATGGCAGAATGCTACTCAGGTCTAGGGTCATACCTGCCGGGGCTGCATGATTGGAGAGCTCTTCTATGTCTTTTCATGCAGTCCAGGGAGGCACGCCTCAGGTCGTTCACACCAGCATGGACAATGACAGAGTCATATTTGTACTTGTTGTGGCATGACCTGAGTGCGTGGGTTAGGTGGCTGATCCTGGCACCTGACAGGCAGCTGACAGTAACCTTCTCCTTGTTTAGCCGGGTGAGTGGGACATCAGTGTGCCTGACTATAGAGTCACCTATGACTAGTGTGTTGGGTACGATCTTTTGCCTTATTGGCTGTGGTTGAGTGGCACACTGAGTCTGCAGGCTATTTCTGCTTTGGAGGTCTCTGTTGCTTGAGCAGATTATTATTGAGAGCCTCAGCGAATGTTTTTGTGTTTCTATGTGTGGATTTTGGTGGTTTAGATTTAGTGAGATTATGTGAGGAGTGTGGTGTGGTGCAAGTGTTTACCTTCACTTCTTGACTGTCAAGTTCAGTCTTGGTTGGAGAGAGCTTTACCTCCAGTTTGGCTAGATAAGTGCATCTCTCACAGGTTGTAGTATAGGGTGGTAGGAGGAGAGGGTTGTCTGTGTACATGAGGTAATTTCTACATTGCCCCAAGATGCCCAGATTCATCAGATAGACAGGAGAGAACACTGGGAGCTGACCTTTGGACATGCCTGAATAAAATGCTATTTTCCTTTAGATAACTGAAGAAAGTGAGTACAAAAGCTGTTTTTCTCTAAGCACGTGAGGAAAGTAAGTACCAAAACTGTTTTCCTCTAGGTAATTAGGAAGGTTGAGCGCTGTAGTAATTAGTAGGTTATTTAGTGCTTACAACAAGTTCTGAACAAATGCTGATCACGAATAAGCAAATTAAAGTGCTAAAACTAAGAATCTGTATCTGGACTAAACTAGCTACAGGAAAGGGGGAAACAAGTGCAAATGCCGGTTTTTAAATCAAAAAAGTTGAGAGAGATGGAAAAACTGCCCAAATGGCCAATAACTACAATTTCTGGGCCAGAACCACTCCTTATGTGGTAGATAGGTTACCTAGTGCTTACCACTCCCACTGATAAGCTAGAAGACTTCCCTCCAACACAGAAAGCTTGGTTGGCTCAGAAGCTTACATACAGTCCTGGATACAGCAAATCTGAATCTGGACTACACTAGTTACTGGAAAGATAGGAAACAGGCTTAGATTTTTTTTTTTTATATATATACAGAAAAGTAGCTAAAACAGCAGTAAAAACAATTCAAATGCAGTGCAAGCTAGCACACGAGTATGTAGTAATGTTAAACCAAACAGTTTAAAAAAATGCAATTAAATTAAAAATTACTAAAAACAAGTGCAGAAGGAGTACTTCTAATAGTGGATTATAGACTGCGATAAACCAGAAGACAATTTAATGTGACCTTTCTGTACTTAAGAAAGGCCACTTTCTGGAACACATGAGATTTTTGGAGAAAATGAAAGTTATTGGAGATGGTCCACTGACTCTCAAGGGAACAAAAAAATGATTGTTAGTTTAGTGGGTTTTTGAAAAGGGGTACATATTTTGACAGGTATAAGTATATGGTAAGTGATACCTTTGTTGGGGCCTGCCTTTTCAGTACTTTTTTTGAAAGACAGTAGAATGCACATTTGCTGACGAAGCAAAGACTGAGTTTGGAAATAAGGATGGGGAGACATAAATGTAAGATTTCAGGAAAATAGTAAACAGTACAGACAAGCAATAGGATTTATTGCTGGGCAATTGCAAAAGGTCATTCCTTTTGAAATAATAGTCTTTAAAGAAGTAAATACTATATTTTTAATGCAGCAGCCAAATGATTCCAACCAGCCCAAAGTATACGCAATGCACAAACAGATGTCCAATGGAGAAGATAACTGGAATAAAGGCAGGACCACAACTTAGATAAAAAAATCCTCTGTTTTAATACAAAATGGTGAGTACTTTCACAATGGTAACCATTGCTTCATCAGACAGTTCATTCAAAATATAATAGCACATATATACTTTAATTCAAAACAGACTAACCAATCCCAACACTCAAAAAATTAGTTACCTTTGTTACTTCTCATTCAACTAAATTAATTAATAAAAACCTTAAAAATTAGAGGCATATATACATACATATATTAAAATGCAAACTAGTAATACATGAATGCATGTGTTAATATGGCTTAAACCCACTATAATGGAAATGTTACCTAAATCTACCATTTCTTTATTTTTATCTTAACTTTCTAGATTTTAATACTGGTTTCAAGGGAACACTATCATTTAGGCCTAATCCTCTATGTGCCCCCAGTCTCAAAATCCAACTCACTTCCAGGTTCTCTGTGGTGTTAATTATCTCCCTCATTCTAATGTTAATATTCTGAACATGTAGAACTTGAAATAAAAATATGTGTTCATTGCCCTTAGCAAGGGTGTGCTTAGCTAGGGAACTGTACTCTTGACCTTTTCTGGTACAGTATAATTGGTCCCTTATCCATTCCCTAAGGTGACGGTTGGTCTTGCCCACACAGAATTGGAAACATGTTACACAATGAGCCACATATACCACATTACTAGTATTACAGACAGCTGAGTCCCTAAGCTCCCATAAAAGCCCTGTTCCTAGATGTTTAAAAAATCTGGACTTATCAATATAATTACTATATGCACAATGTCCACATTTGTGGGTGCCTTTCACTGTATTATCATTTTCACTGACTGTTCTTGGATAACACAATTGCTGTTTTAGATTTTTCTTATTTTTAAATACAAAATGTGGTTGTGTGCCAACAACATTAGCGGTATTCTCATTGACCAGCAGCATATGCCAGTTCTGATGGATAATCTCTTCAAATTTGTTCACATCTTTAGTATACAGCAAGACCATAAGAGTGTATACTCGTGTTCTACCTATATTTTTAATGCTGAAGAGTGCAAAGACATAAAAGATGCAATTAATTAAATCTTTTGTTATTCTATTAATTTAACAATACTACCAGTGTTAACTATGCTAAACTTTGCTGTATATAGTAAGGAACATCCACAGAATGCTTTACAAAACTGCAAGAGTAATGAACTCTGAAAACAATAAGTAGTTATGTTTGTTTGTTTACATTGCACTTTTGCACTCTCATCTAGAGTACAGTGTGGAATTCTCAAGGAGGACAGACAGAATGCAAAAGTTGGAGTAGTCATGTCCTTTGATTTGCCAGAAGAGAATAACATGTTTCTTTGTATTTCTTTAGCAGGTCAGATACACACACGCACAGTATTCACAGTGAAACTGTATACAAGTTGCAATTTATTTGTATAAAATAATACATTTCACAGACTTAGTAGTGCTTTGGCAGAGATTCATAAATTTGAGGTTACAACAATTCCCATGACACCATATTGATATTTTGTTATACACACACAAACACATACAAGTATGATTGTAAAAGCAGTATTATTAGTTACAGTCATTTGTTAGACAAACTGCTATGTGTTTATGATGATTTTACATGCTAGCTATTGTATTAGAAAGACTCCCACATTGTTAAATAGACATTTATGATGTTTTAATGCTTTTGGCTTCTTAATATTGTTTCTGTACTCTTCATCTATACCATAAATGCCTTTGTTATCTATTGCTTTGTGTATATTTTTACAAGGCAGATCTTGAAACAGCCCACCTGGAAAAGTGTTCTTCCCCAGCGAAAAATAAACTAAATTAACTCTATATATATATATATATATATATATATATATATATATATATATATATATATATATATAGGTCCCATACAGAACGCCAACAGCTCACAATGCCGACACCCATATGGCCGACGTTCAGAATATCGACAATGGGGAAACGTTATCTCCCAATAATGCGGAATGGAAAAATTTCCATTCTTCCACTGTAGTGCAATGTTGGAGTTGGTATATTAAAGGTGTGGGGGCAGAGTCCCCCATGAGGGGGGGTGCAGGTGGGGTGGAGCCCCCCCCCCCCCGCTAGCACAAAAAAGGATATTTTATTTTCTTTTTTTGTTTTTTGTGAAGTTCTGGTGCTGTTGATATTGTGAGTGTCGAGGGAGACGGTGTTTTGGGCTGTCGGTGTTCTGTAGTTGATATATATATATATATATATATATATATATATACACACACACACACACACACACGTGTTTATTTACATTCATATATTTTTGCAAGATATTCAGTGACTGACTTTTCTTCTGATTATAAGGGTAAGTTTATTCTGTAATATGTATTGTGCATTGCATCTGTTACTTTGTTTATGTCAGCTCAACAAGAAATCGGTACTAGACATTATCTTTCAAACGGATCTGGATCACATTCTGTTATACAGACCAGTCAGATGTCACATCTAAAGAACCATTAACAAGAAGAAATTACTACAGTTTTTCTGATTATTTCAAATCTGTACACTCTAATTTTGAGTGAGGAAACATTTTAACCCGTCAATTTGTTTCAGGTAGCTTGAAGGCTTCAAACTGCAGCACTGTATTCAATAATGAGTTATCTCAGTAAGGAATAAAATGGTACAATGCCCTCCATGGAATGACTAGACATGGAGGCATATAGGATATGCTCACCTGATTTTGACAGAAGCAAAGTAATTAAAAAGTAAATTGCCTGATATTTTACCTAGCTCTTTACTAAAGATGTAACATTTTATGACTTGACTATTTTTCAGTAATCATAATTTATGCCCTCTTTGCCAGGTCTTATGATGTCACATTTACTGACATTAAGATGGAAATTGTCAATGCTGCTGAATATTTGCAATTGTTTATGCCATCTAGGAAACTTTTGGCATCTTCTACAGAATTATGTTATCAGTCATTGGGATAGCTGATCTTCTAGAGTCCACTTCCACTTGTATTTTGAGAAGAATGCTATAAAAGTAAGTGAACCCAGCATACCATTGTCAACATTTTAATTGGATGGACAAGTAGAACCCCATCCTGATTTGTATGTTGTTACTTACCTACAGTTTTTTCCAATTTAATTGGAGATAATATAATAATTAGAGTAATTGCTTTTGTGAATTATTCTCCTGTTTGGGATACAATGAACTCCTTAGTAAGATCACTATAAGCAGCATACACTGTTTCGCTACTAAGTGAACAATGTTTCAGAACTCACAAGAGCATCTGTCTGCAGTGTTATTCTAAAATTAGCTTCTACAAACATATAAAATCTTTTACTTTAAACTGCGGTTGTGATTTCTGCTGGAAGACAGCTGGACCAAGCTATAAAAAGTAATAATAATTTGTTTGTGTATAATTCATGAGCTTTACTTCCTGGATGTTCCTTAAGCATTAGTCCATGACTGTGCATTAGTATATCAGGATTAATCCACATTTAGCGTGTTTTGATCACAAGGGTGAAGTCTGAATGATTAAACAAAGACAAGCATTTGTAAATGCTGATATAACCATGCACAATCATTGATTATTTTTAGATTATTTAAGAAAAAAAATGTACTACCTGTCTTAAATAGTGTTTTTATATCAGGGCATGCCAGTCTAGAGAAGAGAACGGTGAAGAAGACTGATGAAGTACATATGGGCCTTGCAGCCTAATGCTTTCACAGCATACCAATACAGTGCAGGAGAAATGATGTAGCAAAAATGAACAGCAAAGGAGATTCTGTTTAAAAGTTAAAAAATAGTTTGGTGAGGGACAGCACAAAAATATCTGGAAAATCAGGTAGGTTTGTATTTACAGAGTTTTGCAGAACATACCTGATTTTTTTTATACTTTGCTCTGTTGGTCAGCATTTCCCAGTTTAAAACCTAGCCTCTTAATGGCACTTTTTTCTATTGACAGATGCCCAATGAACAACAGGCACACTGTTTGGGCTGTCCAATTAATGTGCTCAGTTTAAATAGTATTTGTATTGTGCTCACACACTTGACAAATTTTAGATCCCCAGTGCTTTCTAATGCAGAATAGAGTTCCAGACCAAAAGTAAACTTTTCCCTCTCCTAAACACTTGAATCTGTGCAAGTAAAATATATTCAGTGTAAAATCCTGTTGACTGTGAATATAGGCAACTAAATGATCTTCTTAGCTATTTTCTTTTGTTTTTATACTTCTTATATTTAAAATATTTATTCTATACTTACTTTATTTTTTGTATTTTTATTTGAAATGTGGACCATATATTAATGCTTCATTTTATAATTGACTAAATGCTAATCTTCCATTTGTTATCCTTGCATTTGGCTTGGAGACACAGAAGTTTAACACACTTTCATAACTGGTATGTATTTTTTTGGGGGGGGGGCATAATTTTACATACCTACACATAAACTAACTTTTAAATTAAACTTTTTTTTTTATAATAGGAGCAGTGATTGAGTATTCCTTTCAGATACCCACCACTTAAAAAATTAGTAAGCGACTTAAAGATATCTGCTTGTAGTTTTCCAGGAGTTTCTGTGCATAAAAAACAATACTGACAGGGTGTGGCCAGGATGCTGACTAATAGTAGATTTCTCCTGTTCTGCTACTTTATTTCTATTTTTGACAGAAATTTATATTTATAAAAAAAATTCTAAATGCTTTTTTGAATGGATGTAATTTCTTAACATCTACCTGAAGGATATTACATAAATAATTTTATATATTTTGTTATTTTCCTGTCATATTCTTAACTTGAGAGGTTTCTTCACTGGTAAACTAGAAATGAGTCAAATAAAAACAAACTCACAGGACTTATCCTTGAAAAAATAATTTCAGTCTGTTCTTACTAGTATGCAGTAACTTTCATTAAAGATGCACAAAAATGGACAATGAATTTATGCAACTTTAAAGAAAAATGTTCCAAACAAATGGAATAAATACATGAGACTTTAAAACAACAGAAATCTCAGATTTCCAGTATAGAGGATATTCTATATGACAAGGAAGGAAGGGTATCTGTAGAAGAAAGCAATATGGAATTTTTACTGAGACAAAACACCTTATTATTAAATAAAATTGATGACATGGAAAACAGATCTATGTGAATACATATCTGTATTTTTGTTTTGCCTGAAAAAATAGAAGGGGAGAGCATGGTAAAACTTTTAACATCTTGGCTTCCTAGGATATTGAATTTACCTGAAACTATATTGCATGGTATTGAAAGAGCACACATCTTTGGTAGCCTCTTCTTTGAAGGAAAATTCTCCACCGAGATCTACTTTTGTCAGATTAATTTCATCTCAAAACAAAGAACTAGTTCTTAAAACTGCTTGGTCTAAATCTCTTATTGAGATAGGAGAGAAAATAATAAAGTTTAATAATGACTATTCCTCTGCTGTGATGGCTAAAAGAAAGACGTGTTACCATTAATAAAAGAAGTAAAGAAAAGACTGATTAAAGTCCACTTGCTATTTCCTGCCAGGCTTAAAATATTTCTTCCTGATGAAACCAAATCATTTGAAGAACTGTACTCTGCTAGCTTATTCCTGAAAACAAATAAAATGTTAGAACAATGTGACAAAATGGATTGGAATGACATCTCCTTCAAAAGACAAGCAGAAATAAATGGATAGGAAATTAATGAGAAGAAGAAACTAAATGAAAATAACTTTCAGCTTAATATACTTTAATAATATCTAACAACAGTATATTAGTATATGTCTAATTTTTCATGATAAAGTTTATTATGTTCTACTGGTTTTAGTCTTAAATGGAAAAGAAGAAAACACAAATGCACTCTTTCATAAGGTAACCAAGTTTAAATTCACTTTTTCTTAATTAGTTAAGAACTTTGATTAATAAATTCTGAGATGCATGTTAGTTGTTATGGATTTGCTGATGACTTGAGATTTGGAAGTGACAATACGTGTGTCAAAGTCATTGGTTGATTCACATACTTTTCACTTTAGCATAAAAATTAAAAGGATTAATTGCTGTTGATAGCATGTTTGCCTTTATAAAATTAAAGCTGTCATCTGTCTTGCTTGATATTTAGGTAAGTGCTTTGTATATATGTAATGTTTGAGATTGATCTTCTGTAGTTGGAAGATCATGTGGTAGAATTGTTAACTGGGTAAAGCCTTTTTGCATTTTCTTTTTAATTTTGATTATCTTTTATTTCTGCTATGTATTATAGTGGTGGTTTTGGAAATAGGGAAGGGATTGCACTTGTGGTAGTTTTGTTTTCTACTGTTGCTTTGAGTAAGAGAAGGGAAGTTCGAGTGCTTGGTTATAACTGTTATCAACAGTTGTGCTGATTTTCAAAAATGTCAACTCGAACACTTACTGTAAAGCTACATATGTTTTCTATTAAAAAAAGTTGAATTCTGTTGAAGTTTCCCACTGTAGTCTTAAGGCTTATTCTATAGTTAAGTAAAGACACAGTATGAGAAGTATGAGCTAACATTTAGAAGGGGATTACACAGGTTAACCTTTTACATTGAATGTCTAAAGGGCATTTAAATTATCAAATTTCAAGGAGTACTAACAAGTTTATAGGCATGCTTAGGTAATCACTGCCTGATCTTCTTTTTCTTGTGTAAGTGCTTGTATTATTTAACTAGAAATATTTTTTCTAGACTCTGTCACCAATGCCAAGTCTTTTTTGGTGCAATACTTCTAATATTATAGCTTTATTTGTTAAATATTTTGTCTCCTGCTCAGATTAAAGAAAAACTTTTTTTTGCTGTCTGTGTTGAATTGTGTGTGTGTGTATATATCTCTATGATTGTGCCCAGAGAGCATAAAAGACAGATATTAGATATCTCAAAATTTTCTTCATATTTCTGGCTTGTTCTTCTTAAAGTGTTTCATTTCAGCATGAATTAGAGTAGACTTCTAATAGTGGAAGGGACAGATGTGTATTTCAGACAACTTGTTCATTGAAAGATGCTTGCTAAGGTAGAAACTTGTTTTGGAGGCTTGTCATGTGTATGGGAGAGATATTTACAGGATTCTTTGCAGTGGAAGTTTGCAAACAATAGTCATTTTAGCTGTTGCATCATATCTGGTAAAGATGGAGTATAGCAGATTGCAGAGTTGTTTATGAGAGGGCTGGTAATCATAATCTTGTCATATGATTAACGATATGTAATTGTTTTTATTGTAACATGCTTTACTTTATAGTTATCTCTGATTTTGCCTGTTATTTTTGGGTTGTTCCTTATTACATTTGTAGTTTGCTTGCAAATATTGACGGAGTGCAGCCATTCAGTGATACAGACATTTGAATTGCACTTTTCATGACTTTATAAAGATATAGCTTAACGCAAAGTTTATTTGCTTGATATTAAAGACTATAAGAGAAATATTAAAATATGTTAATGATTTTGTGCCTTTAGCTCTTTCCCATACAACTGCAGACAGAGCAAACAAAAACAATACTAGTAATGGATTGTACACCATCAGTATATAAACCAGAAGATTGTTAATTTTTCTATGGAAAAGGTTATCACCTGGATATTAGTCAATATGTATTGCCTACTACAGGTTCTTGAAAGAATACATATATTACATATACTGCTGGATATTAAGTAATATTAATCATTAGGGATATACTTTGAACTTAATGTAAGCTCACAAAATTATATTAAAAGGGTGGGAAAGTCAAGTGCATGGACTTGCTGTTGAAGACAATATTTGCTAATTATTAAAGAAGAATTCACAAAGTAGTATGCTATTGATCCTTTACTGAGCTTGGTCTAAACTGTAAAGTGCAGAGAGCAGACAAAGATGTTATATAACTAAATAAAGTTAGTCCTATTAAGACTTTTTGATAAATCTTAAACCAGAACTGAACAGTTTCTATCAGATGTTAACTGTTGAATGTTATAAGCTTA
>NC_056737.1:544052442-544081006 GCF_019279795.1 Protopterus annectens
GTCAGGACTGGTAGATAGAGGACAGTCTACAGGTGTGGTATGTGACATGTGGTGGGTAAACACCGTGGATGGTGTGTGGTCTCTTATGTGGACACCCCATGGTCCCCAATATGGGCACAATGGGACCCAACTGCCACTCACAACAGCAGTCCATGTCCTGAAGGTGCCAGGTCTGGCGACTGAGCAGGAGGAGAATGTTGGCCGTGTGAATGTGTATTGGGTGCCTCAGACTGATGTAGCACATCCCTCATGTATCTGTGGAGCCTGGTATGAAACAGACCCTAGACCTGAGCTCAGTGGACAGGAACATGTTGGTGTGTGCCCTGAGGGGAGGGCCAACATCCCCTGGATGGTTCCACCTGATGGTATTGCTGTAACAGTACAGAAGGAGGCCCCAGGTTGACACACACATGTGATGTGGCCAGGTATCCTGGTCAGATGGGTGTGGAGAGGTGGATCAGCTGGTCAATGGAACATATACAGGTTATTGTCTCACTGTTGTAGTACATTTGTTGGTAGTAATAGTCTACAAAATCCCGGTACATGTCCAACAGCATGCATAGATCCCTCCAATAATACAGACTGTCAGAAGTGCAGCAATCTCAGAGCAGCCATACCACTGGCATATATGTAACCATAGTGGCCCTGACAATGGTATGCAAGTGAATACTCTGTAACAGGCCAGCAATGTTAGTGTCCACACAGGGGAGATGGCTACAATCACATAGCAGAAGGTGTGGTACAATACACAATCTGTCCAAATGGTAGTTAAGCTGTAGCCATACCTAATGAGTTGTGTGTACAGTCTGTTGAAGCTGACATAGTGGGGGGGGGTGACATAGATGTGTATTACGAATGGTGGTATCCTTGCCATATGAGTTGCTCAGGCCTGTTTCCATTTTCACGTCTTTCAAGCAAGATGTCACACATCAGGTACCCATGTATTCAGCGGAGGAGAATGAGGTCATTATCAACCACCTGGTTCAGCACTAGCAGGTTCTCTTTGGCAGGACAGCCCATGACCAGCAGGAGTGTACCGCCCTGTGGAACGATCTAGTCCACAGGGTCAATGATGTCGGCTTGTATAACCGAAGTTATGAGCAGTTCTGGCATCATTGTAGTGACCTGCTTTGCAATGCCCATCAGCGTGCTGCTGCAGTCCGGGGGGGATCACCTCACCACAGTGGGGGGCCATGCCATCCACCCGCCTGACATGTGTGGAGGAGCTCCTGGCCAGCCTTGGGGCACCTGCCCATCTAGAACACCATCAACCACTGAACCCCTTCGTGGAGGTGGGTGTCACCCACACATCAGCCAAAGAGCATGCAGGTAAGGACACAGGGCACATCAGTAGACCACTATTGTGTAAATATCCAAGGTGGTAAAGGTAGATCATGCATATCTGACATGTCATACATATATTGTGTTGCTGAATTGTAGTGGTAAACAGATGTCCAGATCTGGTAGTATTTGTGGGAATTTACGGTTGATGTATGGTTGTACTGCATCCAGCCGTAGCAGTGCCACAGGTGTGGCCACTGACACTGCATCTCTTACCCACTTATGTAGGTCCCTCCAGGGTAACAACAAGGCAGCAGCCTTTAGCTGATGAGTATGTCTTATGTAGATGCATGCCAACACACCGGACATGAATGGTGATGGTATATTCCATGCACACATCTAACACACCTACCCTGAATGCATGCTGTACATGTGCATATATTGTTGCTGTGAAATGCATGGTCTCACAGGGGCGACCCTAATAGGGTATTGAAAGGGTATGTCACACAACTGCATGACAACTAACATCCTGTCATTATGGAATGTGCCACAGGGAGTAACATACTGTTGGTAGACATGGCCACAGTAGTGTCATGTTCTGAACAGCAGCCATATACAGTGCAACACCAGTGTATATACCTGTAGGACAATGCCAACTACTGCAGAGATACACTATGGCATACAGCATTACAGTAGTCCACATTATCAGCTGGGTCAAAGCTGCAACATGTGGTGTTCAAGCTGTCACAAATCTGTAGGGCTTACCCGTCATGCATTTGCATAAAAGCTGAGGGGGGGGGGTCTCAGCATGAAACATCAGTGCACTGCAGCAGGGATCCTAAGGATAGTAGGAATGGCTCTATCTGCATATGGTCAGGGTCAGGACCTGTGGCAGCCATAACCCTACCCACATTGCTATAGTTTTGACATTGTGTGATCATGGGATGTGCACATGAGTAGACCTTGCAATCATGCAGAATAGGGGGACATGTGTAGGGTAGGCTGAACATACATTGGTAAATGCAGAAGGCCCAAGCTGGTATACCCCTGCTATGAGCAGTGACTGCTGTAGTACACACAAGAGGTGTGATAAACCGTCATGATAAGGGTATGCACACATATGCCCACATGGTGTGTATGCATTTCGGTCAGCAGCCGCACACCTAACACAATCTGTAGACACTGCATGTGAAAGTACATTCCGGGCTTGTGTACTGCTAAGATATGCAGTGCTGTGGTCCCATGCAAATCATGGATGTGTGTGTAAAATCAATAAAGGTCTGTGCACCCCCCATAGCCACTGTGTACTCTGATGGTTGTCAGTGTAAGCATTTCTGCAGTGGTCATACATGGTCTGTTGATGTTGACAGCTGTAAATCAGGCATCAAGCATTCACCAATGACAACAGTCCACATATCATCCCAGGTATGTGTTACTGAAACACATAGGGGCTGTGAGAGGTATAGTTTACATAACTGACACAGTACTACACATTCCATAATGGGTTGTACACCTGTGAGTTGTGGTGCATAGTACATGGCACGGTGCAGAACACATGCACAGCAATACTGTGTACATGGGTGCAATGGTATCCAGAGGAAGGGGCATCACCTAGTGACAGCACATGCATCATACACATTTATACCACTGCTAGCATGGATTGAGTATAGCTGAACTGCATGCTGTGCTGTACCATATGTTCTGCATGTTGGCAGATGGGTAATAGGAGGACTGTGTGTACGATCATTGTGCAACCTCACCTGTATGTGTGTGTGCATCCTAGTGGTAAGTTAGTTTGCCTGCAGGGTCAATCTGGTGAAGTGGTGGGAGGTAGATGCATGTACACTATTACTAGTCACAACAATACACCCTTAGAACTGGTATCTGAGGCCAAATTACTTGGGGTCCAAATTGATAGTCAGCTTAAATTCAATTCCCATCTTCAACTAAATATAAAAAAAACCACCAAAAACTCAGCATGCTCTACAGACAGAATTGTTATCTTACACCCTCCACCAAACTCACCCTATCTACCACATTTCTCATCTCATACCTCCTCTATGTAGCCCCACTTCTAACTAACCTACAATCTTCTCTCAAAACAACTCTCCTCTTGCTATAACAAAATTGTCAAGTTTGGTACCTCCCATAAGTCCTCCTCACATCACTGTTCAGCTCTCCACAAACTAAAATGGTTAGAACTACCCAATCCCCTCACATATGTCCAACTGACTCTTGCACACAAACTCATCTTCAATCCCTCCCTCTCCCCATCCCTTTCCTCTACCTTCAAAATGCACCTCCCTGATAGAATTCTAAGATCTGACAACCAAAACTTAATTGAACTATATAAACCAATTCGTCCCCCTGGAAAAATCTCTTATCCTACAGTCTTGCTCGTCTCTGAAACTCCTTACCCCCATCCATCAGTACCATCACAAATCACTTCTCATTCAAAAAATCCCTTCACTCACACCTAATTTCCCAGTGGGAATGCTCCTGCTCCCACCCTACATAATCTCCTCATACTGAGAATTTTCACTTCTCCTCCCCTATTCATAATGAGAATTTCTACTTTCTCTCCTAAACTCATATATCTTGCTCTTGCTTGTATTAGCTTTTTCTGAATACTTAAAGGTACCTTAGTGTAAATATACCCTCTGATGGAAAAGGTTCTCTGTTTCTATATTGAAAGGTTCTATGTCAGCTCTTATACCTTTCTCTTGATTGTATTAAGCTACTCATCCTGAATGTATGAAAGATATCTCCATATTACACCCTAAGTTGTAAAAGCCTCTCAGTTTCTATATTGTAAATTGTTTTCAGCGATGCAAGATTGTAATATTTGTATATGTTTGTACACTAGTCTACTGTATTTCCAAGCCCATAGGAATTGTATAATTGAAACTAAATACCTTATTGTAACCTTGCTAACTGTTTTTGGAGCTTTTCTCCCCAGGACTCCACTGAAAACGGGTTCTTTTGGCCCAATGGACTATCCTGGTAAACCAACTGCAAATAAAATAAAATAAATAAATGATGCGTGTGTACATGTGTGTGTTTGTGTGTGTGGCCTTGTATGCATATGTGCGATTGTGGGGTGTTCATACAGCTGTACCCCCTTTGGGACTGTGCAGTACATGGACATGGAGTGCCACATTGCACACCAGGAATACCTGTCATGTACTCACAGGACAGCAAATAGTATAATATGGTCTGTAGCATCGAACAGGCATCCAGAAGAAAGGTAGACTCCAGGTACACACTTATGCAGTCAGCAGAGAAGTCACCTATAACTCACATATGCAGCTCAGATATATCAGTACACAGATGCATTGGGGAAATAATAGTCAACACCAGGGAGTATATCCAAATATTACAGCTGATACACGATGGGCCGTCAGAGCAGCATATCTGGCATGTATTGAGCATTACATGCACATGGCACACCAGTGGGGGTATTATGGGTACAACATAGTATCCCACACATATAAGGGCCATGCACATCATTCCGGCCATACAGAGGGTGCATGCTGAATGGCAGCATTGAGGCCATGTAACTCCACTACACACAGGTCAGTCAGGTAATGTAGCAACAGGCCTTGTGTTGTGCCCACTTGTGTGGGCATTTAGAGGACTATGATGTTAATGAGTGGTATCAATGTGTGTATGTTAACAAGTGTGATGCAGGATGGGTAACACATGGACATATAGGTGGGACTGTCTGTAAAGCCATGGACAGGTAGGTATTATGGAGATGTGTGTGTGTGTGTCTGTGTGTATGTGTGTATGCTGTTAAGCAATGCTATACAGGTTTTAAAGTGCGGTTATTGTTTTCCCCCCACAGGTGGCGAGGTGGGTCAGGGTCCCTCCTGCATCCAATCTGATGTAGGTGTCCATACAGACACTGATGATGATGATGATAATGTTGAGGCACAGGTGGGGTTGTCAGGGGCCAACACTGTGCCAACATTTGACATCCCCCTTTTAGCCACCTCACCCCCACACACAGTTACAATGCCTATACATACCCCATCACCAGTGGCCATAGCAGAGGGACAGCTGGCATTCACTGGCAGTGCACAGGAAAGTGCGGTAACCATGCCTACTGTGTCCAGTCACAGCAGGCATAGCTGGTTGTCTGGCAGGCTGCCACATAGGCGAATGTTCCAGGGTGCTCATGGTAGGTCTGCTGGACATCATGTCCCTGGCATAGGTGACATAGCTGCAACCAGCAGAAGCATTTTCCAGGCTGTAATGGTGGTGCAGGCATGTACTGAGCATTACACCAGACAGGGCCTTAGGCTGCACAGGGCTGCTTTCGCATCTGTAAGTGACAACCTCCGTGAACTGTTGGATGCCATCTGTGCGTCTACTGAGCAAGCGGATAGAAGGCATGATGAGATGATGGCCCTCATCAGCTGTGGTGTGTCCGTGCTTCAATGTGTGTTGGGGATGCGGCAACATCCGTGTAGACGTGGGCCAGCAACACCAACAGCTGGCAGTCAACGTGGACATGCTAGGATACCAAGGGGCTCCCATAGTGGCAGAAGCAGCCCCAGTAGTGCGGGGGGGTGTGCTGTCCACACCACACCAGGCCATGTGCAAATTGTCCTGGTTAGTCCCAGGAGGGATGCGGTATCAGCAGGTGAGAGTAGCACTTCAATGTCTGTACCTGCATGTGCCCGTGGAACCCCTGGCAGGCACAGTCCACATGTCCATGGCCAGTGGCAGTGAACTGCACACCCTGCCAGGTATGGTCTGCAGCTGTCCATATACACCTGTGTAGGGCAGCCACAAGGCAGAACTGTGTGCATGCATACCCACACACTATGCACACACACCTAGGGCAACTTCATACCTACACTCACCACATCACCTCAGCCAGTTCCCCAGAGTACAACCCTCACCCACACACATGGTTTCAAATGTATGGCCCATCCTCAGCCTCTGGCAGACCAACACCACACCCTGTGCATATGATGATACCTGTGCCCCATCCCTGTCATCCATACCATCAGTGCATGGACAGGCTGATATGGTTCTGATTCACATGGTGACTGTACACCAGTGTACCACAGTCCTGCAGTGTAATATGTTGTAGGGAGTAGAGTGTGAGGCATGTTTGGCAGGTAGTGTAGCCATCCAGCAATGATGTCTTCTAGCTGTTAGTAACATTGCTTGGTTGTGGTCTCTAAAATGATATGCAATTGTGTTGTAGGTGTACATGTGTCAGCGCAAGGATGCCCTGTGCATATGATGATACCTGTGCCCCATCCCTGTCATCCATACCATCAATGCAGGGACAGGCTGATATAGTTCTGATGCACACGGTGACTGTACACCAATGTACCACAGTCCTGCAGTGTAACATGTTTTAGGGAGTAGTGTGTGAGGCATATTTGGCAGATAATGTAGCTGTCCAGCAGTGATGCCTTCTAGCTGTTAGTCACGCTGCTTGGTTGTGGTCTCTAAAATGATATGTAATTGTGCTGTAGATGTACATGTGTCGGCACAAGGATGGTCTGCAGTCATATTGCACAACGGGGTATGTCACTATGCTGACACCATGGAAGTGACATATCTGGGGTACAGTCGAACACATTTCACAGGTTACTATACCAGGTATTGCTTGTGCCACATGGACAGGTGGTCTGCTGATGCATGTATACCCTGCAACCTGATGTTGACCCATCCACATACACGCACACTGTTACTTGGCAACACTGGGACTAGACCCCTACCTAGCAATGTTGTGATACTGACATGTGTGGCTTACATTGCACAAACACTGCCTTAACTACTCTGGATCCAACAGGCCTTGTTCTGCCGAGGTCTTGAACCCAGGACCCTTTACACTGACGTCACAGCACTTGACCACTATGCCATGACCACTATGGTGACAGCTGTTGTTTTACCAATATTCTGTCATTACACATATTGAGTAGTATTGAACAATTGCCTTTACTTCCTACATTGTGTAGTCCTTGTCATTAATATGACTGTTGCATCACATATTTTGTTTTATCATAATGTACACATAGCAGCTACATATGGTGGGATACATGTGGGAGGGTATACACAACTGTGATGTTTACTCATTACAGGTATAAGGTTGTATACATATCATAGGTATATAGATGTCTACATGTACATACACAGGTATACACATACATATGTCTGTATACACATCTGTATAGTGCTAGATATATATGGCCATGTGTACATCTCTTCATATGTACATATGTATGCATATCTATACATATGTGTATATATAGGTATATGTATATGTACATATAGATATATGTGTATATAACTATATATATGTATGTACAGCCTATGTGTACAGATATGCCTAGTTATGTTGGTATATATATTTAGATATCTATAACTATATGTGCATACATATCTATTCCAATATACCTACTACTGCCAATATATCTGTAGATATCAATACGTATATGTGCATATGTATCACTATCTGTATGTGTGTAGACATATATCGCTCTGTATATGTATATATCTGGGTGTGTATATGTATATCTATATCTATGTACATATACATACCCATCTATATATGTCGATATGTATATGTGCAACCATATATATATATATATAGCTATCTGGATGATTATATGTACAGATATTTTCACCATATGTCCTGGACATGGACTGTAGCCCTACCCCAGCCCCTATATTCTCAACTTCGTAGTGCAAGTGTACATCAGGTATGTATAGCAGATATATTAGTAGACTATTGCTACTGTAATTGGGATTGTCTTTACAGACGTGGTGTATGTTGGAGGTCCCATTTGCTTTCCACACGTGTGCCATTGGCTACTGACAGACATCCTAAGGACTTCATAGTAAAGTACCACTGCTAGCACGTAATGCCCCTGTGGACTGCAGAACAGATATTGGCCTATATAGGTGGACATTCTGAAACACTCTTTACAGTCCAGAGGTATACACAGAACCCCTTAGGGCAAAACATGTGTACCATGCATGACAATATGGATGTTAACAGCCATGTAGATGGGTATAACACATAATGACTGGTATACATATGCCTCCATATGTTATGCATTCAAACACCCCTGTCTGGCTTGACACATAACTACTGGTACAGGGGTGCCATGGCCACATACCACCCACTAGGTATTGAGATACACCTGTACAGCATCCCACTGCTCTGACATACATGACTGTTAAGGGAGGCCCGGCAGCAGTACATCGGGCAAGTATCTGCACATGACATCTCACTGGGTAAGTACACTAAGCTGCTAGGCATGTAACAATGCAGTGTGCAGGCTACAGACAGACTGGCTCAACACTGGCCTACATCTCCTATGGGGGAATGCACATGTACTGCATATATAACAGGCTCTGCAGGCATGTCACAGCACAGGGTAAGATACATCTATGTGGAAGTGCATAACTACAATCAATGTGAACACAGCCACAGCCACATATGGTAAGATAGCATAATATTACAGTATATGGACTGTTTAACACCATCCTCATATGTGCCACTCACAGACTAACCCTACATATACTGTTCTGCTACGTGGTTTGGTCTGCTGGCTTTCTGTGCTATGGTACATGTGTGTGTATGGCCCTACAAACATGTAAGCCAATACAGTGGAACAGCATGTAACATCAGATAGGACAGGACCTATAACAATGACATCTACCACAGTCTGTACACAGGCTAAAGAACATATTAACAATACACACACTGTCGACATTCACCATAGGTACACAGACCTCAGTACTGTACAAACAACCACAGAATGTCCAGGTTATGTTATCAAATATAACCCCTACTGTACATAACATGTGTATCATTCTGATATCTCACTGGCTTGCTATCAGATATGATGACACTAATGATGGTATACAGCACATACGCACCTCTTAATGCATGACATATGTACAAAGGTTGACAGAGTTGTGGCTGGAAGCACATACACAGGGCCAATATTGACATGTTGCTGTGATAACCTCATAATTTACTGTTGTAACAGGGTTTGTTGCAACATATGTCCTATGAGGGATATGAAGTCAGTAACTGTCACAGCTTTCACTATCTGCAGACAGAAATCCTCACACTCCTTTCTGCAGTTCACAGATACATGCTCTGTGGGTAGCACATGAAACCAAGGGCACAACACCCTGCCCAGTCTGCAGATGCAGATTCCTCATAAACATAGAACTGACATGGCAGGTATTAAAACATGTAGGACAGCCATATCCACACACACACTGTTAAACCAACATTACTCCACATGCAGTATAGCAGCACTTACGGTCTGTAGTCAGGTCAGGCACATCCCCCTCCTGTGTGTTGCCCTGTTTCCCCAGTGTATGTTAGAGGTAAATCCCCAATCCATCTGAGATGCTGTTTGCCAAACAACAGATCTAGTTCCTGCTCACAGTGAATGAAAAGGGCCAACACCAACATGATGTTCCTAGATATTGGAGAGTGTTTCCATGCAAATGGCTATGGTAATGTTACCACAGCTGTTCCGCATGCAATCAGCTAGGGGAGGGCTGCAAGTTATGCAGAGGCAATCAGCTGATCATGTGCATCACTTAAAATCACATGCTGCTGCCTAAGCAAAGCAGGTGTAGGTCTCAACATCCACCAGAGAGGGAGTGAGAGAGGCAGACAGAGGCAAAGACATGACAGGGAGGGGCAGGACAGTAAAACCTAAGCATGTTTGTGTCACACACCTACCAGCACAGTGTATCAAACCCCTGCCGACTGTGTCGTGATATCCTATTTCTATGCAATTATTGAATACGCCACATAGGTTACATGTTGTGCAACCCTCAGAACGTATATGTGCTGGTGAGTGACATCTGCAACAGGGATATGGTAGGTGTAGTACATGTGCCTGTCTGCATGTACAGTTGCCAGTGACAACACAGCCACATTCTGACAGGGACACACACATTGACACTCTTGGCAGGGTCAGGAATACAACCCATCACTAGTGATATTGCCACAACACAATACTGTGCAGGTATCACATGCACCACAGGGGTCATACAGAGCTGATATGGGCAAAGGGTATGGGGAGTTGTCTGACATCAGACATCATGCTTCAGTATGCCAATGGGGATTGTAGTGAGTGTGGATGTGATCATACCTATCATACAACACACACACAAACACACATGGTGCCAGTATGCATTTCTGCATGGGTGTGTGGTGCCAATTGTGCTAGATGGCTATACAAGGCAAGGTGATGACTATTCCTTGGCATCAGGCCACATGACAATGGTCAGCATTGTAGCTCAGGGCTGTGGTTTCTACATTTTCCCCACACAGGTGGGTAGTGTATCCCCCATCCAGTCACCTGGGTGACTATTGTGTGTGACCAATGCTGTGCATCACTTGCCATGTATGTGTTCCTTAATCCATGATATGGATGGTGTCTGGGATGTGCACACCTCCCACATGCATGTACAGTGACATGTGGAACCATACCTGGGGTGTCTGGCCCATGTTGTGTATCAGCAGATGTGCCAGTCTTGGCCACCTGTGTTGGGAATTGGTAATGGATGGCAGGTTTAGCCTGCAGCTACATTGATAGCATGCTAACAGCATTCCCTGGTGTCAGTGGCATCTGTCCATACAGGGCATGTTTTCAGGCATGGTGTGTCCTTTGTGGGTCACTTGTGATGGCACCACAGGTGTTGCAGGTGTCCAGTGGGGAACATAGGGAAGTTGCACTGTCTGCATTTACGTGCCTATTGGATGGATGGACAGGGTGCCATACCCTCTGTAGCCCACTGTAATCACTATATAGTTACTATCGGTAGCCAATATGCAGTGTACTACCCACATATTGGCTGTTGCCTAGGCATGTGTGTGTGCATGTGTGTATGAGACATAGGTTGAGAGTGTGCTCTGGGTAATACTGGGGTTGCTAACTGTGATTGCCTGGCCTTGATGTCATGTATGGATTTGCACCCCAGCCTCATGGCTATTTCACATCTGGTATCCCTGTATGGTGGCTATTGTGATATATAATAGGGCCACCATATAAGAAATTTGCAAAACCCACACCACATTGGGCCCAGGTATCACACACTCACATCCATCTCCACACAGGATACGAGTTACACACACACACACACACACACACACACACACACACACAGACACATCTGTCTTGTCTGGGAGGAAAACCTTTACCTAACTAGTTTATTACACTACAGCACTATGCAGGTATAGTATACACCACGGAGATTACTGGAGTACCTCTTCCCCAAAGGTGTATATCACATTGGATGACATCAGCAGGATTGGCAAAGTAGGACATCCAACTTGTAGTGAGTGATGCTATGCTAAAATGCGTTGCTCCCTCCAGTGACCCACACACAAAACATCCACAACTGACATGGGTATAGAACTCCAAACAGAGGTCTATATCACACTACAGCATGTAGCTATTGTAGGATGCACCATGTGGATTGCTGTAGAACTCTTTCCCCAAAGGTGTATTTCGCAATGAATGTCATCAGCAGGATTGCCAAAGTAGGGCATTTGAAATGTACTGAGTGTGACTAGCCTAAAATGCATTACTCCCTCCACAGACATTGGAACACACACAAGACATCCAGAATCACCATAGGTGGGTATAGAACCCTACCAGAGGTCCATATCACACTACAGCAGTATGTAGTTACAGGATACGCTATGGAGATTACTGGGCTACATGCTTCCCAGAGGTGTATTTCTAGGTGGATGACATCAACAGCCTTGCCAAAGATGAGAATTTGAATTGTAGGGAGTGTGACTATCCCAAAATGCATTGCTCCCTACATAGAGTCAGACAGACACACGCACAAACTTGCCATGTCTGGAATTAGAACAGCTATCTAACTAATTTATCACACTACAGCAGTATGCAATTATAGGACACGCTACGGAAATTACTGGGCTACATGCTTCCCAGAGGTGTATTTCTAGGTGGATGACATCAGCAGCCTTGCCAAAGATGAGCATTTGAATTGTAGGGAGAACTCCTACCTATTTTATCACACTATAGCAATATGAAGTTATGGTATGAACCACAGAGGTTACTGGGCTACAACTCTTCAAAGGGTGTATTTCACAGTGGATGACCCCAGCAGGCTTGTCATAGTAGGGATATGTGGAGGGCAGTGTGCGTGCATGGGCCATAACCTATTCATCTAGAGGTTGACATGACACATGCAGGCACACACAGGGTCATAAGTCACAGGTACATGTATACAGCTGCTAGATGACTACTTCCTTTACAGTCATGTTTCACAGCTGGCACATGAACCGATATTCTGTAAAGCTGACAGATACTGGTGGCTAGTATCTGTAGTGAGTGACATCTGAACCTCATGTGTTTGGGGCCCTTTGGCTGTGTGCTCAGTGGGGCAGGCCTGGATGGCTCCTTGTTACAGTCACTCTCTTCCACACATCTATGTAGGTCTACTTTTGGCTTATTATAGTGTGTTGTCCTTACATATATGTCTGTATTGCGATCCACTGTGTGTGCAAGGCATGCACAGTGCATACTGTTGAGTGTCTGCACTAACAACTGCAACTGCCAGATATGTCTGGTCCACTGGTGTTTGCATACATGGCCTTGATGTGTTTGTGTGTCTGAGCATGCCCAGTATGACCTTTTAGTATGTTGTTGACTGACATTGCCTTCATTTCTCTAAGTGTGTGAATATGCCCAGTATGGCCTTCTGTATTTAATGTGTGGATCGAATCCAGGTAGTTTGTACTGCAGTGCTGACCATGGTGTTGTACACCGACAGGGGGCATGCAGTTTCTGCAGGGTATCCATCAAGCATTTGGCATTGACTGTTCCTACATTTCTGCACAGGATGGAGGGGGGGCTTAGCCAACTATTTCTACATGTCTACACAGGGTTGGGGGGACACCTGACTGTTATTACATTACTACGTAGGGTGGGGGGCTCACCTATTTCTATATTTCTAACAGGATGTGGGGGGCACACCTGACTATTACATTACTACATAGGGGAGGGTACACTGGTCTATTTCTAGACACCTGACTGTTATTACATTACTACGTAGGGTGGGGTGGGCTCACCTGACTATTTCTACATTTCTACACAGGGTTGTGGGGGCACACCTGACTGTTATTACAGTACTATGTAGGATGTGGGGGGCAGACATGACACTTGTACACATTTGCTATGACTGTACTGGTATGTCAGGTACTTGATTTCATTCTGTATTGTTAACCATCATGCTGACTAGAGGCATACCAGTGTACTACAGATCATGGCTTTGGTTGCCCTACATATCATTGTCTGACTTCCTACCCTTCAAAATTAACATCCCACTGCCTGCCCTGCTGTAGTCTGTCTGTGTAGGCCTGAACCATAGCCATCATTCAGGGGCCATAGCACAGGCTCTGTTTGGGTTTTTCTCCACCTGTCCTGCTGGCTGAGATTGCTGTTTGGTATGTGAACCACCCTGACTGGAATGTGTGGTTCATATGGACACACATGCCGCTCAGCACATTTCCTGCAGTGGGTTTTGTCACCCTGTGTAGTACTGGCTACTATGGTGACTCCAGTATGTGTTACAGATGTCATGGTATCACTGTGGGTGTCTACTGTCTGCTGCTATAACATTCAGTCACCCAATTCCCATGCATGCTCACATCCATCCTATAGATACAGGTAACAAAACATTCTACTTCATTCGGCAATTGGTAGGTTGATTAACTTACCTTGAGGCTGTGCCAAACTTGCGGATGGTGCTGGAGGGCTACCTATGTCGGATGCACATAGTACACTCCCTATACATGGTTGAGCACAGGTAGTGTCATGTTTGGCACCCCTTTTACTGTATGTGCGAGTAAGAGAGAGGTGTCATTCCCTGGGTCCCTACTGTGTCAGTGTATGTGCTATGCATTGTCTCTTTGCTGCAGTCTCAGCATACTGGGCATGCCTTCATCTGTCAACTGGGGCAAGCTCAGGTTGTTCCTCCTCTGATTCACTCTGTGCCTGTGCAGGCCTTGGCATTGGTGGGGGGTGGTTTGGCCCTGCCCCTTGCTGTTCCTGCTGCAGCTGTTTCTACAGGAACATATTGTGTAGCATAGGACATACCATAACAATTTGGGTACATGTAGCTAGTGAGTATTGCAAGGCTCCACCAGATGTGTCCAGACACTGGAGCTGTGACCGGAGAATCCCAAACACACAGTCTATTATATGTCTGGTCTGTGTGTGTGCCTGATTATGGCATTTTTGTTCAGGTGCGTGTGCATTTCGGATGGGTGTCATCAGCCACAGCTCTAGTGTGTAACCAGCATCCCCCACTAGGTGACTGTGGGGGATGTCCCCATTGGCAAATCTCTGGTACAGGTGTGCCAAATGCCATATGTGGGAATCGTCATAGCTTCCAGGGCAGCAAGCACACATGTCCATTATAATGCCCTGGGCATCACATACAACCTGGCAGTTGATGGAGGGGATGCCCTTGTGGTTGATGTAGGCCTTACCCTGATCATCGGGTGGTGCTTTGATACATATGTGCTTGCAATCTATAGCACCCACTACCTCAGGGTAATCTGCTATTTGGTGGAAGAGATGCATATTGTTGGTCAGCACCTCACGGGTGTTAAGGAAATATATGTGCTGACATAGCATCCAGGAAATGGTGGAATACTCTGGATGCTGATGCCTGTGAGATCCCCATGATATCCACAGTTGAGCTTTGGGATGTACCTGTGGCTAGTATTCCTAGGCCTACACATACCTTGGTATCCACTGGGATGGGTTCCCCTTGGTCAGTTTGGTGTGTCAGGTGTGGACGGCACAGCTCAACAATTTGCTGTAGGAGGTCTCTGTCCACCCTATAGCACTCCACTATTTCCAGCTCATGTAGCCCCTTGGTGGTTACCCTGGGTCTGTACACTCTTCTCCATCTCCTCACTGTAGGTTACTCGGCAGCATTCACATCCTCACCACCCTCAGCCTCTTGCACATGTTGTTCTATGCTGCCTGCTGCAGCCCTTCTCATTTTGTAGGTTTGTCTGTTAAAATTTCCCTGCTTGTATACACCGGTGTTGTAGAGTGTGGGAAAAACCAGAGGGGAAGGTGTTTGCTTAGTTTATAGTAGTGTTCTGAGCTGTGCTGGTCTGCTGCCTGTGTAAGTGGCTGATTCTGATACATTTCACTTGCCAGCTAAGCTAGTTCTCCTTGATTACCTTCCTACTGCTGTTTTTCCTTCCCATTGCCTTCCTGTTTAAGCTCAGGGACGCACCTTGCAAACAGAGTACTGAAATGTGCACAGAGTTGCTGGTTTAACCTCCTTTTTCTTCCTGTAAACCCCAGTGCATGGCATACACACCAGCTTAGGCTTTGTAAAGAGTGCTACGCAAATTTAGGCACACCCCCTAGCTTAACTGTGCTAGCAAACCCGAGCCACGGGCTCCAATCCACTTACAGTATGCCTGACACCCCCCAATGATGTCACCTACCTCCTAGGCTTGCACCATGCTATTCCTACTCTTACACTGTTGGGACCGGACTCACATGCTGGGGAAATCTGTGATTCACTATCATTCCACTCATTTTCATAGGATTGCCTGCTAATGCATAGTTACAAGTCTCACACTGAGCCTCCTCCCTTAGCAACCACTACTCACTGGCCAGGTTGTCTTCTGCTTGCCATTGACTTGCATGGTAGAATAGTGATTTTAGTTAGATTGCTTATTTTAGGTTTATTTTATTGTTTTCCCCCAATACCATTTGCAAGCCGCTGCCCTACTCTTAAACAGCTGAGATCGGCAAAAAAATATTAAAGTTGATTTTTGTATTTACTTTTATATTTGCAATGCCAATGGCCTTATATTTGGCCAATGGCATGCTTACTACATGATATGCAGCCTTTATTTGAAGCTGTCATAGCTTCATATTGGATTTTCCAGAAATGTACTCGGTTACTAACCTCGTGCACGTCCCTGCAGGCTGTTCCTGGATTGCATGGCAGACATATTGCCTGCTTGAGCTCCTGCACCAATCTTGCACTCCGTGCAAGCTTTTGAGAATCTGGGGGATTATGATTTATCTTCTCATGTTGAAGGCACATGCTACATTATACCAAAAAAGGATTGTTGTGTATGGTATGCATACAGAAATATATGATGACATCTTTATTTACAAGTATTACAAGAATTAGTAATTTTGTATGTTATATTTGAATATATTAGATTTGTCTGACATTTATTTATAACAAATATATTAGTTAACAATTTTAATGATGTTACTTAGCAAACTAAATGATTCACCTCCATAATATTAGTTCAATTATTTTTAATGGTTGATAAACCATTTTAGTGAAGCATAGAAGTTAATTTTTTTAACTAAAATGAACAGATGATGTAAATATTTTATTATTGGTTATGACGTTTAGGTTAAAACAGTACCAAATGACTATACTATATATGTTCCAGTGTAAATATATAATTAATAAATAAATATTAACATTTTAAAACATAACGTATAATTTGAATTTTGTTTTATTTTTTCAATGGTTAAAACCTTTTGTCTACAATTTCACAATCGTAGTAGAAGGAGGTTTGACTACTACTTGTTAGTTGGCTGGTGTGTTTGGGAAGGACTCCTATTCAAACTAGGAGTATTATATTCCAAGAGGGGAAAGAGGGACAACAGATATTTATGTTTAAATGTTTTACAACATATTTATTCTGTTAGTGGTGTCCACTTACATCAATAGTTTACATATTGTTAATAACTATAAAGTTATTAGATTACCTCTTATAAATAAAAAATTCAGCACTTGTGATGACGATGTTTTGACAATATCCCACTTGCGAATTCTTGAAGGAATTATTTACAATTTTTTATATTTACAATACGTCCTACTTAAATTTTATATCCATTAATGTTAATGGATTGAATAACGGAAGTAAAAGGGGTAGCCTATATACATTTTTAAAGATACTTCATTCCCAAATTATTTTCTTACAGGGCACATTTAATACAAGATAATACAGACATACTTAATACAAGACAATACAGACGGACTTAATGCAAAGTGTTTTCGGTTCTAACTAGTTCTCATTATAAACAAAAGAAAGGAGAGTTAGCTATATTATGGAAGTAATCTATGCAAGTACCTAAAATCTTAAACACTCAATGACTCTCTGACTTTAGAGATAAAAGGAAACTATACTCTTTTATCAATGTTTATTGGATATCTAAAATGAGAGTTCAAACTGTTAAACAACTGGAAAAAAATCAAAATTCAAGAGGAAGTATTATCCTTCCAGAAGATTTTACATGTATATTACATGATAAAGATAATAATACTAGTAGCAAAAGGAGGAAACCTGCTTCAGCAGAAACATTAATAGCATTTATTGGTTTATTTCATATTAGAGACAATAATACATTTTCAGTGTCAGACTATTTCCTTTACACATTTGTTACACAGATATGAAACACAATGTCAAACAGTGTATATGCCTCAAATGGAAGTGGTTTTCTTCTCATTATCAGACCATAATGCGATAATGATTGAAATTATGCTAAATTATAATAACATTTCAATTAGAAGAATTCCAACCTGTATTACTAATATGCCAAAAATTAAGGAATTATTTAATAAAAGAAATTCAGTCTTTTGATGAAATTAATCATATTGGTAATTCTTTTTTCTTAAATATTTTGACTGAATTTTCCAAATGAAGATATTTTCATAATGCTGTAGTATATAACACAATTTATACAGGTTAACAACAATATAAAATCAATAACTATAACATCAAAACAAATCATTTACAAGGGTGTCTAAATTTATAAAGATAGTATACATTTTCCATTCAAAGTTCATTTTATGTAGTGTTACAGTCATCTCTCTCCAGTATTTCAATCACTTTCTGCCATGAGTTGGAATACGATGTGATTCTTTCTGATCTCATTCAAATGGCTTTCATTTCCATTCAGTACAATGTTTCTTTATTCTTTAAATGTGGGTGAAGTCTCACTTTTCCAATTTATAGTAATGGTTTTACGTGCTATAGCTAGTAGTATCCATAGGAGTGAGAACTTTGTTCTAGTAGCACATTGGGGTATGGGTGCATTAAACAAAATCAAAGATTTAGACAACTGAAAATTATCATTAAAAACTATTTGCAAAAAATAATTAAAGTTATTCCAAAGTGGTTTAAGCAAGGGACAATCATAAAACATATGCAACCAGTCTCCTCTCGAGTTCCTTTTGCCTCTCCAGCATTCTATAGTTTGTTTAAACATTATTTCCATGTTATGTGGCATTATATAGGACCTATGAATAGATTTCCATATGAACATTTTCCATTGCAATGAAAGAGATATTTGCTTTGTGGAGAGAAGTGTTATTTATTTATTTTTTTTATCATTGTCATTTGGAATTTGATTATTGATTGTTTTATAGTAATCACAGAAATTTTCTTTCTGGTATAGCTTCAGTTTTTAATTATTTTATAGATGTTTGATAAGCAACCTTTTCCATGAACAGCTTGTGTTCTTAAGAAATCATGTGCTCTATAAGGTGGGATTCTTTGAAAGCATGCTTATTTGGTAAAATTAAAAGTTGTTCTACTCACAAGAGGAAACAATGGGACAAGAAATTGGTAGATTTACAAGAAAAAAATCACAAATTAAAATTAGACAGTCAAAAAGGGAATAATATATCAAAAAAGATAAAAAGTTTAAATAAGTATCTAGAGATTCTACATCATAAAACCAATAATATAGAATTTAGAAAACATTACAATAGCTAAATATTCTATAAGTCCTAAATGCATGCATAAATTAGCTACTAGAACAAAAGCAATCATTAAATCTAATCACATTAGAGAGTTGTATTCTCCAAGTAGTAAAAATGATTACTGAAACAGAAGACATTCTTAATGTATTTAGATCCCATTTTAATAAAAAAATAATCAATATAAACCAACAATGGATTTGCAAATGCAATTAAAACATTTCTGACCAATTATACTGAAAATAGATCGGAAGACATTAACTGATGAGCCTATTTCAATGTCTGAACTCAAAAATCATATTAATAAACTAAAACCAAATAAAGCTCCTGGAAATTATGGTATAATGCCTAAATTATATAAAAGGATGTCTGAAGATGCTTTGAGTGTTTTTGCTGGAAGTAGTTTCAATAGTTAAAGGATTAGAAAAAGGCCTACTTTCCTGGGAATACACTGTTATATCTCCAGTTTTAAATCCTGATAAAGATTCAGCACAATGCTCTTCATATCTACCAGTTTAATTATTACATGTAGATTATAAAATACTTATGGCTGTTTATGCTTGTAGAATAAAATAATTCCTTCCTTTATTGGTAAATCATGATCAAACTGGTTTTATTTTAAATAGGAATACCTATGACAATATCAAAAGAGTATCTAACAATACTATAGAAAATATCTATTGCCACCAGATCTAGCTACTATTTGTGGACTTCAAAATCATAAACTATTGGAGGCTGTTGACTTATTTATGAGATAGAGATGTTTAAATTTTATTTTATTTCTCAATCAGATCTGGTCACAATGGCTATGTTGGTGCAGTTATGTATTTATAAGCTGGGGTCCACAGACAATAGTCATTTTTCCATTAATCACAGTGATCACTGACTCTTATCTCATTCATCTAATATGGGTGCTAGCACAACAAATTTGCACTTGTGTTGTGTTTCCCATTTTAGTAAAACAGTTTGCTCTTTATGAAAATAGTTCCACTTGACCTTTCCTTTATCAGTATATCTTTTAATCTTGTCCTTTGCTTAGGGTTGCCACCCCTCTGTTTTTTTTCTGGACTATCCGGGGGATCAAACTGATTCTATGGTAGTCTGGAAAATACTATATAAACTCCTGTATTCTGTTTCAAAAAAGGAAACAGACTACTGGAGTTTGTAAATTGGCTGATTTACTATGCTTTTTTACAGTGAACCAGCCGAAAGCAGGCATCAGGAAAGGAAAAAGTGGGCGTCCCCACCAGGTGATATGACATCACAAAATGCAAGGGACATGGGTGGGGTTTCTGGTGATGTGAGGGGTGTGGCCTTACTCCTGTTTTAGCCACAACGAAAGGTGGCAACCTTACCTCTGCTCCTTGTTTGCTTGTCATTATCTCTATCATTTCTGTGGTAGCAACTGGTTATACAAGGCATCTTGTTTGTAAATGTGTTATTAAAACAGCAGATGGATTGGTATAGCTCCATCAGAGTTGTGAATAGATGTCTTATAGGTTCTCAGCATATTTTTATTTCAAGAGAATGTCTACGTATTTGGCAATTATTGCATCTTAGGGTTTCTTTTGTAATTCTAGTGGCATTAAGTATTATCCTTATTACTGTAAAAAATTAATTATGATTAGGGAAGAAATATACCAAGTCTGAAACTGCTATGTCTCACAGATTTCCCTTTTTCTGACATTATATGTACAACTAGCAGGGATGAAGAGTGCAAGAGGTTTTATCCCAATACTGCACAAATAGTTTCAATGTGTAATGCTGACTTTTTTTGTTCAGTTGGGTTTCTCATGAATTATGTTAAGTTACATTGCCGCTTTAGGACTTGGAGGTTACCTCTAAAGGTGAACTCTTTTAATGTGTTAATCTCACTGAAAATCCACATCCCACCCCCACCCCCTGCACAAAAGACCACAGTGAAGAACTTCTCAAAAGCAAACTTCACACTTCTTAAGACTGAAGTGGTATCCTTCAAGGCCCCTGGGCCAGTGGAAACCACAACCCACACTGCTGAATCCTTTGCAAATGCCTTCTATGGGCACCTTCAAGAATGCATGGATCATGCAATCCCAAATAAAACCAAGACCCATTCCCCCAAAGGCAGGCTCCCGGTCTGGTGGACCCCAGCCATAAACAAACTTTACAACAGGAGGAGGAAGCTACTACATGACAGAGCAAAATCCCTAAAAGGGAAGGCGTCTCTGATCAGTACTAGCAAAAAACTACGATCACTCATAAAATCATCCAAGGCCAACTCTGAGAGAAAAATCGCAAAAGACACAAAAGACAATCACAAGGTCTTCTTTAGCTATGTTAGAAACCTGGGTGGAAACTCCCAGATATGCTCAGAGTTAGTCCAAAATGACACAAAATACACTGAACCCACTGACATTGACAACATTCTGGCAGACAGGTTCAGTGCAAATCTCTCCTCCTTCCCCAAAAGGAGAAATAACTATCCCAGCAGAGTGTAGCCTCCTAACATCTCAGATGCCCAGGTGAGAGCCGCCCTCTCTAAAGCTAAAAACACAGCATCAATGGGACCGGATGGTGTCCCGGGCTGTGTGTTACATGAACTCCAAGAGGAACTAAACCCACACATAAGGCTGCTGTTTAATCTTAGCCTTACTACAGGATACGTACCCAAAGAGTGGCGTACGGCAACAGTGGTCCCACTTCATAAAGGCGGTGCTTCTACGGACCCTGGAAATTACCGCCCCATAAGCTTGACGAGCCTGGTCTGCAAAGCTATGGAGAGGATCATTATGGAACTCATAAACAAAGACATTGGGGACCTACAGACATTGGATCCTACCCAATTTGGCTTTGTCAAGGGCAGATCCTGCCTTTTGAACTTGGTCGACTTTTTTGAAACAGTCACTAAGGCCATTGATGAGGGTAAGGCAGTTCACACAGCCTACCTTGACCTTGCAAAAGCCTTTGACACAATACCCCACTCGGGCATCATAGACAAACTCACCAGCTTAAATGTACACCCATATGTCACAAGATGGGTTGCAAACTGGCTCAAGGACAGAACACACAGGGTCAGAGTTGCTGGAGCTATGTCAGAATCTAAGCCAGTCACAAGCGTTGTCCCACAGGGCTCAGTCCTGGGACCCCTCTTGTTCGGCATTTATTTTTCCAAGGTACAGGCAAACATAGGAGGATTGTGGCTGACAAAGTTCGCAGATGACTGCAAACTGGCCGCCATAATTGATACTCCAGCGGACACAAACATCCTTCAGAGAGGCCTCATAGAAATGGATAATTGGTGCCAGAGCCATGGCCTTAAGCTGAACGCCAAAAAATGTATAGTCATACCCTTTGGGAAAAACAAGGTACTGACAAATTACCACATAGGCGGTAATCCATTAAGTATGGAAGAGGTAATCAGGGACCTAGGGACCCAGGTTGACAGTAACCTCTCATTTGACACTCACATTGCCAAAGTGGTTAGGAAGACCTTCTATATTGCCCACCTTATCATGAAGGGTTTCACATCTAGATCAAGAGAGGTCATTGTGCCCTGTACTCTTCTCTTATCAGGCCAATGATTGAGTACAATGCCCCATTTGGGATGTATCTCACCCGACACCTGCAGCAGTTGGAAAGACCCCAAAAGTTCCTCACCAAGAGGATAAAGGGTCTTAAACATATGTCATATGCTGCCCGACTGAAAAAACTCCAGCTCTATTCAGTCGCATACCGCCTACTCAGAGGTGATCTGTGCCTGACGTACAAGGCCATGTCCAATCCTGAATTAATGGACATGCTCCACCTCAGAAAATCCAAATCCATCAGAGCCACGAGAACAAGTGACTTAAACCTCAACACAGAAATAAATAGGACATGCTGGAGGGACAGATTCATAACCCAGAGGCAACCTACACTCTAGAACAGAATCCCAGTCCATGTTAGGCAGAGCCCCTCACTGACTCTATTCAAGAGAAATCTCTACGAGTGGATGGGAGATCGTAGGTTTACCCCGGGGGTCATCTCTGTGTCACTACTAGACAGAGTTATAGTAAACTAAACCCTAAAAGGGCGTAGTATTCTCATCCTAAGGGGTGGTGTAAGTCACATACACTCTGGCTAGGCTTATAAATGCCTTAGGACAGATAGCCTAGTACGAACCTATGAACCTATGAACAAAACAGTCCACTAACCAACAGAGTGAAGCTGTTGCATGTAAGTCTTTCACCTTCACAAAAATAATTCAAATGGTTGCTTATAAATGATGGGCTACTGTCAGTCTCTAGTTTCCCAAAAGTAGTAAATAACTAGACAAGAGACAGAAGTATTGCATGCAATAATGATGTGCTGGTTCTGCCACTGGAAACCATAAATAATCATCTACAAAAAATATTTATTACATGCTAGCTGATGAAAATCATTGTATATATCAGGTCATGGTTCTTTTGAATATTCAGGTATTTGACATGATTAATGTTTGGTTTTACATTGGCTCACTGTGGTACAAAGGCTAAAATTCTTTCAGACTCATTCTAAGTTTTTGTATTTTACATCTCACATTTTTAAGTCATGTCCACCCTCATTTTCCCCACTTTGATTTACTGACTGTATACAGCAAACAGCTGTTCTATGTAAGTTGTAACTCACCATTACATATAATTTTCCCTGTAGAATATGAAAGTCCAAGCCTTTTATTCTGTCTTTTTCTAACATCATTTCAAAGTAGCATTTAGCTGAACGTGTTCTTATCAATTGTACATCTAGACCACTGTTATGGCTTTCTGCCATTCTGAATTTGCTTTAATCATGTTGCATATCTCACCTGCTTTTTTATTCACTAATAATCATGCGTCTCTTGCCATATTTTCTTCTGTTTAATAAGCTTAATGCTATTTCTGTCACAGTCCACCTTTACCTGATTAGGCCAGTCATTGAATATAATGCCCCATTCAGCATGTGTCTTTCCTGACACATGCAACAACTGAACACCCACAAATATACCTTACTAAAAGGATACAAGGCCTAAACAACATGCCTTATATGGACTGACTCAAAGTCCTGTCATTATACTCAGTATCCGACTGCAACAATGTGACCTGTGTCTGGCAAATAAGGCATGCCCCAACCCAATACCGATAGATTTACTGCACATCAGCAAGTCAAATGGCATCAGATAAAATCTATTTAATGATCTAAACTTCTTTTGCATCATCAATAGAATGGTTTGTAGGGACAGGCACATCTTGCAGGGGATACTGCTACTCTGGGACAGTGTCCTCATCCACATAAAACAATGTTCAACCTTGTCTATATCAATGTGCAACTTGGATCTATGGATGGGAAACAGATAATTTTCCTCAGGACTTCCTTCCCCTTGTACTACTAATAGATAGAGGTATCTCCTAATGCTTTGTCCCATGCAGGGGTCCCCTCAAATTATGTATGGTATGATCCCAGATATTCTGATTATGGGTAATATACAATTACTGGCCAAGGGATGGGTACAGCCAGTCTAACCGAATAGGATAGGTTAATTTGAGCACAAAAAAGTAAACTGGCTAGACTCAAAGTGGCCCGCAAGGGTAGCTAGCCCAGTACTAACCTATGAACCTATTTCTGGTTTTTCTACAATTATACACTTATTTACTTAATTGCTTTAATGTGTTAATGTGGTGTAGAAGGGTTTTGTCAAGGGAATATTTTTAGTATCAACTCAATTAATGCAAACATATGAAATGGAAGTAAGAAAAGAAAATGTGTATAAAGATGAAAAGTATTATAACAGATGCATAGAATGTACAAAAGCTAAAATACATACATAATTCTGAGTTAACATTTCAAGGTGAATAATAACATCATCTTTTAAGTAAAAAATATTTGTGTGTTAAGAATTGCAATTATATAGAATATATGTAGACGAAATGTGACTAAAAGGACAGAAGTAGACTAAAAGTCCAGATGCAAGTTTTACACTTTTACATTCAGGCAGATGGACACACACACATGATTTTTTGGATAATGCCCGATGACTATGTGATTAGCCTTTTTAGAAAGATGATTTTTGTTTTTGTATTTGTTATATGAGTGGTGTTCTTTTAAATATGTGGGAATTGTCTGCAATAGCTTAGGAGTGTGACTGAAAAGCGGAGATTGGTACACTGGAGCTTATTATACAGTACTACTAGGGTGTGTGGTCATGGGTAAAGATGTAATATGCTAAGTTAAACAGTAAACCAAGCAACTAGAAGCGAGAATGATACTTGGCTTAGCATTTTGAAAATAACAGTAATAAGTAGGTGTTGTGCCCTCTTCTTATTGGATTATCATTTCGCTTTTGTTAAGGTGCGATGGTGATGTTCTGTCTTGGGTGAGTATGTAATGACTCAGAGTAGCTGAAGTGTTGGTTGGTGACACAGGTTTTATTTCAGATATATATATATATATATATATATGTGTGTGTGTGTGTGTGTGTGTGTGTGTGTGTGTGTGTGTGTGTGTGTGTGTGTGTGTGTGTGTGTGTGTTGGTTTCTTAACTCTAGCTTCATTAACTGTCTCCGTTGCTGATTTATGCAATACTTATTACCTTTGTTCTACTTAATTGGCTTATTTTCTGCACTTTCTGAAGCAGTATGAAACAGACTTATATCCATGTAATGGAATACGTCTGATGTTTCTTTTCATATTTAAAGTTAACTATTTTTGTTAAAGATTAATTATGTTAATGCATGTTTGGAAATTTTGTTTTCCTCATATCTTACACTTGTATTGGTATGTTAAGTCTGGGTTGCATGCACATAAGCTAATTTGTTTGACAAGATAACTTTTAACAGACAAAGGAATGATGAAGAGAAGTCACAGATTTCTGACAGAATGCAAGAATATTTTTGAAGAAATGGATGTGGATAGGAGGAATAGCCTATTTTTTTTTTTTTTTGGCTTATTTATTTATATATACCTTATGGCTATGTAGGTAGGCTGGTAGACTGATTCTTTTCAGCCATAGGATTGTAAGAGGTTACTAAGATAATGGCCCTAGAACTTTTCTAAGGCTAGCCATTCACTCCGGATGATGATCTCCATGATCCAGGACTCAGAGAATCATAAAATAAAACATTAATTTTAAAGGTGTACATTATTTGCAACAGGCATATTAAATGCTGCACATAAATAGCATATATAATAGGGAATACATGCATATGGTCGAAGACAACATCTCCGACCATCACATACTCCGAACTGAAATGTCGAAGCTCACAGGAGCGAATGCTCAGAATGTTGTTCACAATGCCGGATTCAAAATTCCCTGTCACACACCCACCACAACAAGCACTACCATGGGTCAAGAGGGGGTAGTATTATCCTGGCTGGCATTCAGTATTTTCGGGTTCGGCTTCTGAAAATTCAATGATCTCCAAACTTGGGTCATTGCCTTTGACATTTAGGACATCGGACAAAGTCTGTTCGCCTAAATGCATGTATTCCATATAACAAACATTATATATAGATATTTATGGTTTAGTATTGTATTCCCATAATGCAGGGGATCAAACATCATGTGACTGAAAGGCTAGTTTTAAAGAGGAACAATGCTGAACCAGACTAGTACAAATTCACAACAACAAATGTGAAGCATAATTCGATAGTCCGAGTTCAGTATAGTGAGTGGAGATCATTGTACAGTGAAGAACAGTGAATTTAGCATTTTCTTCACTGTAGTGCAGTCTTGGAGTAAAAATATATAATTTGCTGGGTGGCGCAGTGCCTTGCGAAAAAGTAAAAAAAAGTGCCATCGATGCAAAAGTCTAAAGGTTAGTTACTCTGAATAGCTTGGGTGACCGACATCACCTAAAGCTATTTCAAATTAACTTGAATGCGGATGTCGGTGAACTGACAGTGAATACTGTGTAGGAATCAAGATTACAGTTCTGACATTATTTTTCACTAATTTAAGCAAAGTCCTTTCTTAATTTCAGTTGAATATTAACCACCTGACAATATATGCTAAGTGAATATGCAGAAACTCTGCAGAAGTAAAAGTAAGCTGAATAATTCCACATTAAAGAGAACAATTAGTAATGCAGAGGTTATTGTTGACATAGAACTTTGCGTTTCTGTGTTTCATCTACAAATGCAGTGTCTGCTGCCCTTGAAGAATAAATTGTCTAAGTTGGATTAAAAAATAGTGTGTCAGTGATATTGCCATAAATTTTCCTGAATTAGGTTAGCTATGCAATGGAGAATAGCTGGCAAACAATAAGAGCAGTTTCATAGTTTCTAGGCATGCAGTTCAGGAGACCATTAGGGAGTTGTACAAAATTTCCAATTACTCCAAAGCACTAGCTAGTTTAGTTACTTGCTCAGTGTCACAGTAAATAAATGAAGGTAGAAAGATTTAAATTCTACACCCTTGACACAGAAAGCAGCTCATTACCAAATTGGTGCTATAGTTCTCTGCACTAACTGCCAGAGAGAAACAGTGTTTAAATGCAGAAGTGCTTTACAATCCAACTTCATAAAGACTGTATCACTGTAACATGCAACAATAACTACATAACAGATACTTGAAGATCAGACAGTTGTGATCATCACTCAGAATTTTGCAGACTAAATGACCAGACAAATTTCAACCCCTTTGCATTTGCTGGATGCTGTAAAGAAGGTACTGCAAAAATATATTACTACAATGCAACATGTTTAGGCTACTAAAATGCAAGGATAGCTTGCAGACAAGATTTATCAGCGTGTTGCTCTGTAATTTATTGATCATTACTGTTAAAAGACCTACAACTGCAAGCAATAATGAGATAAATGAATTCCAGCCTTTTTGTGTGACCTTCATACAGTCAGAGCAATTTATTTTACCTAATTTATTATTAAGTTATATATTGTTTGTGTGATCGAACAAACCTGATTTAAAATCTCTGTGAATTCTGAGGTAACTGATTTTGATTATCCTTTTATTTTTGAATTCTTTTGCAGCTGAACATGGACTCCTTAAACAAGCATACCATTAATGATTTGCTAAAACACAAGTATATCCACAGTGTACTAAACACTATTTAAAGGTAACACTTGATAACATTGGTGATCTGTGTTCCTCATGTAAATATTTTGATGATTTGCTTACAGTTAATATTAGTAAATATAGACTTACTGATGAGGATTCAACTTGTGTAAAAAAGTTCATGACAAATAAAAAGGAAGAAAAAATGTTTTTTCAATACAGCAACAAGAGTACATACTAAAAATGAGACTGCTTTGTTGTGTAACACACAGATTACAGGACATATTTTTCTACCACAAAACCTTTAGCCTACAGAAAGAGGCAAGGAGTGGATGAAAAGGAGGAAATCAAAATTGAACATGGAAGGTTCTGAAGAACATTACTGCACACAAAAAAGAGGGTAAAGACTAATGTTGACAATGTGTCTCATCCTGTGGATGTACACAGCTAGCTGACCGAGAACTGCATGCTTACAAATATAACAAACTATCA